>NW_007727417.1:166995-242012 GCF_000696425.1 Galeopterus variegatus | reverse complement strand
AAATGTTCTATTTTCACTTCAAAAGAATGTGTGGCCCCCCCCCCCCCATATATTTGTATATGTGTGTGTGTATATACGGGGGGGTGGTGGTGGTGGTGAAAGGGTTGGGTGCTTTATAAATATCAATTAGGTCAGTTTGGTTGTTAATTCTTTTTAAATCTCTTACATCCTTACTGATTTTTTATCTCCTTGTTTTGTCAGTTATTTAAAGGGGAGGTACTTACCTCTTTGATTAAAATTATAGGACTGTTTCTCTTTGCAGTTTTATCAGTGTCTGCTTTATGTATTTTGGCATTCTGTTATTAGGTACATAAATAGTTAAAATTATTATATCCTTCTAGTTAAATTCACTCCCATATCATTATGAAAATCCTTTACTTCTTATGTAGTTTTCGCTCTGAAGTCTTTTTTTTTTAATCCTAATTTTTTTTTGTTTAATCTTAATATTGATGCTACATTTTTCTTTCCATTATTGTTATCATGGTCTGTCAGTCAGGGTTGTTTATGGTTTCATTTTTCTGCCTTGTTGATCTATTAAGAACAATTTGTATTTTTATTTTGGTAGTTGCTGTAGGTTTATAGGGTATATTATTAATTTATTACAGTCTACCTTCCAGTAATATTATACTTCACATATATTATCAGCATCTTAGAATAGTATACTTTCATTTCTCCACTCCTAACTTTTGTGTCATTGTAGACATCCATTTTAGTTTTAGCAATGTTGCAAATTCCATAATGACTGTTGTTATGTTTATCAGTCAGGTATTTCTTATGGGGATGGAAATGTCAAAAACCACATTATTTAGTCATATAACTACCATTTCCAGTAGTCTTTATTCACGTGTGTAGACCTATATCCATCTGGAGTCATTTTCCTATGGCCTGGACTTCATTTAACATTTCTTCTGGTGCGGCTCTACTACTGAGGAATATTTCACCAGTTTAATGTCTGGAGAAGTCATCTTTTCTGAACTATTTTGTTTACTGGATATAGAATTCTAGATTGACATTTTTTTGTTCTTTATATATTTTTAAATTGTTGCCCCCCCTCCCCCCCGCAATCTCCTCACGTCGGTGGTTTCCAGTGCAAAATCTGCTGTCATCCTTATCCTGTTTCTCTTTTTTTCTCAGGATTCTTTCAAGATTTTCTCTGTACCACTGCTTTTGAGGATTATGAATATTATGCGCCTAAATGTAGTTTTATGACTGTTCTGACATGCACAGATAAGTTGTTTGGAAGCAGTTTAATAATTTCTGGTCTTGCTTTTGAGATTTATTAGGCTGGACCAATGTTCAGTCTAGGCTAATTATTTCCCACTATTGAGGTAAAACTTTGCTGTTTACTCTAACCATCAACTTAGCTTTTCTCTCTTGGGGTTTTCAAGACTGACTCTTGGGAACATGCACTATACCAGCCCTGTGTGAGCATTGGACATTGTTACCTTCTAGTATGGCAGATGGTATCCAAAAGATCATGTCCTAAGAAAACAATAGAAAGCCATAATGTTTTTACGACAGCCTTAGATGTCACCTAGTGTCAGTTCTGCCATACTCAAAAAGATCTAATTCGGTTTTAGAGAAGATGACACAGACCCTGTTTCTCAAAGAGGTCATGTTGTAAGAATGTGTGGGATGGGCTATATTGTTTGCCATCTTTGGAAAATATAATCTGCCAAAAAGTACTTTGCATTTCTATATAGATATTAAAATTAGCTGGTCGATTTCAATTTTTTCAATAAGCTTGCTAGAATTATGATTTTGAAAGAATGTGGTTTCCTATTCATAAATGTGATATATCTATTTCTTTAGGACTTCTTTAGTTTCTCTCATAAATGTTTTACAAGTTTTAGTGAGGATTTCTTATACATTTGGACACTATTTTAAATTTAATATTTTATTTCCCATTATTGACACTAATGTACAAATGTATAATTTATTTTGTATATGAGCATTGTCCTATGACCTACTAAACTTACTTCTAGGGAACAATTGGTAGATCCCTAAGAATTTGTTACACAAGTAATCATATGGTTATCAAATACAATATTACTTTTTTCTTTCAGCTTTTGTACTCTCTATTTCTTCTTCTTTGTTGTGGGAGCTAGAGCCTTGAGTAAATATTTAATATAAATTGCGGGATAGCCATGCTTACTTGTTCTTAATTTTAGGAAGAAAGCATTCAGTATTTTACCCTAAAGTATGATGTTAGCTGTAGAATTTTTTTTTTGCATATCCTTTATCAGATTAAGAAATTTCTATTTATTCTTAGTTTACTGAGATTTTTTTTTTTTTGTAGATGAAAGTGGGATTTTATTGAATGCTTTCCTCTTTTTATTGAAATAAAGTAGTGAATTATATTTAATCTTTAAAAATATTTATTGAACCTCACATTTCTTTGATAAGCTCCACTTTATCATATATATTTCTGAATTTAATTTGTTAATATTCTAAGGATTTATATTATTTTTATTATATATTTTATTATAATTTCTTTGTCATTTTTGGTATCATGATTATGCCAGCCTTAAAAAAACAAGTTGGGCAGTTTTCTTTCCTGCGACATATTAAAAACAAACAAACAACAACAAAAAAAAACCCTATAATAACAATATTTTTTCTTCTTAAATATTTTATAGAATTCATCGATGAAATCATCTCAGCCTGGAGCTTTATTTGTGGAAAAATATTTTTAAATCACCTTTATTAAGGTGTAATGTGTTTGTTTTATATATGCACTCATTTTAATTTCAAACGTATTCATTTAATTGTATACTTTAATGAGTTTTGACTAGTGTATTCATCCATTTAGCCAGCATCGCTAAGAAGATATAGAAATTTTTATCACCCTAAATGGTTCCCTAATGCCCCTGCACAATCATTCAACACTATTAAATATATCACTATGTATTTATCCATTCACCTGTAGATGGGCATTTGGGTTGTTTCCAGTTTTTGACTAATGTGAATAAAGTTGTGTGAACATTTCTGTATACATTTTTGTGTGGACATATGTTTTCATTTCTCTTGGGTAAATACATAAGAGTTAAATTATGGGATGATATAGCTAATGTATGTTTAACTTGTTAAGGTACTTACAGACTTATACAAAGAAATTGCATGATTTTACACACCCACCAGCAATGTATGAGATTTTCAGTTTTTTTCATGTTCTCACAAACACTATTTGGTATTATGCTTCTTTTAAAATTTTGACCGTCTTAATCACAATGTAGTACTAATTAATTTGCATTTACCTCATAACTAATGATATCAAGTATCTTTTCACGTCCTCTTTGGGAACCTGTATATATTCTTTTGTGAACTGTAAATATTTGTTCAAATCTTTTCTTTTACATTGTATGAGGTTATTTCTTTTTTCAGTATTGCCTTGTAAGATGTATTTTTGTATTTTGGAAACTTAATAGTATCTTTCAAATATAAGAAGTTTTGATTTTGACAAAACCAAGTTTCTATATATTTTTTTTCCTTAATGCTTGAAGGATATGGTGTCCATCCGAGACACCTTTGCTTACCTAAGCTCATGAAGAGGTTTTCCTATGTTTCCTTCTAGAAATTTTGACTAGGTATCTTGTAGCCTTGATAAACTTAGTTATAGCTATAGTAGTTTATTTTTGATTTTTAGGACCTTCTTCACACCTAATCATGTCACATAGGAATATAGGCAGATTCACTTTTTTACTTAAAATCTTTATGTCCTTTTTTAGCCATTAGCCTGGCTACAATGTTTAGAAATCTTTGAACAGAAATGGTGAGACAGAACATCCTTATCTTGTTCCCCCTTTCAAAGCCCTCAGGCTTTCCCAATAGGTATGACATTAGCTGTAGGCTTTTTACAAATGCCATTAATCCTTTTGATTTTTAATCATAAATGAGGTTGAGTTTTATCTAATGTTTTTTACACGCCTATTGAGGTGACCATATGATTTTTATCTTTTATCATGTTTTTTAGAGTGTGTTGATTGATATGCATATGTTAAACCAATCTTACATAAACTGGCCTAATATAAGGTATACATGATCAGTGTTTATCCTTTTTTATAGATTGCTGAGTGTGATATGCTAATATTTTGTTAGGAGTTTTGTTACTGCATTCATGAGGGACTTTGGTCTACAGTTTTCTTTCCTTATAAATATTTTATAAAATTTTAGTATTAGGGCACTGCTGTTTCGAAAATGAGTTGCAATTTTTTCCTCTTCTTGCTCTTACTTAAGTGGTTTATGTAAAATTTAAGTAATTCTTCCCTCAAATATTTAATTCTTCATTGAAGCTATCTGTTCCTGGAGGTTTATTTTTGTTTGTTTTGATTTTCATGGAAACATTTTTATGTGTGTATGTGTGTTTGATTTATTATGGCTCTTTGGAAACAAAATCTTTCTTTATAATAATATACTTAAAACATCTAGAAATACAAAAATGATATTGGAAACAAGTGTCACTTATCACCTATTCACCACGTCATATTTTATTAACATGCTTCATATTTTTCCTAAGATTTAAAGCAGTTTAAACAGGACATAGCTGAAGCCTCTTATGAATGTCTTGACAATCTCATTGTCTTCCTGTCTCCTCAGATATATCCATTATCATAGATTTGAATTTTTATCCTAATTCAATATTTTATACTTTAATGCTTATTGAGGCAATCAACCAATGATAAATAATGTTTTGCTGATAATGACTTCATAAATTACATTTTACCTTAAGTAACTTCTGCAACTTGCTTTGTTTTGGCTCAGCATTGACATATAATTAACTACACATGTTGAAATTATGCAGCTTTATGATGTCGACATGCATATGTCTATGAAACCATCACTAGAGTCAAGTACAGTGCTATATCCTGAATTTTACTCATGCCCTTTTGTAATCTACCCTACCTCAATATCCACTCCCAGGCAAACACCGATAAGCGTTTTATCATTATATATTTGCATGCATTTTGATAATTTTCCATAAATGGGGTCATGCAGTATATACTCTTTGTCTAATTTTTTTCACTCAGCATAATGAATTTGAGATCCATATTGTCGCATGTATTAATAGTTGGTTCCTCTTTATTGCTGAGTAGTAAAAAGTATCCTATTGTATGGATATACCACATTTTGTTTATCCATTCACCTGATGATGGATATTTGGGTTGTTTCCAGTTTTAGGCTATTACAAATAAAGCTGCTGTGAACATTCCTCTACAAGTCTTTGTGTGGACATATGTTTTCAGTTCTCCTGGGAAAATACCTATGACTGCAATTTCTGGGTCATACAGTAAGTTGTATGTTTAAACATTAAAAAAAAAGCCAAATTGTTTTCTACAGTGGCTGTATAATTTCATGTTCTATCAGCAGTGCTTGGGAGTTTCAGTTGCTCCAAATCCTTTCCAAATCATGGTATGGTCAGTCTTTTTAATTTTAGCCATTCCAATGTGTGTGTGTGTTGTGGTATCTCTTGGTGGCTTTAATTTTCATTTTCTTGATTAAGAAATATTCGTTTCTAGACATTGTTTTTATTTTTTTTTTAAACTTATTATCTCTTTGGGGGTTCTCTGAGATCTGTAATGATGTCATTTTTATGTATTATTGGATTTTCTGTTGCCCCTCTTTTCTTTTTGGACTCTCCTTCTGTAATGACAATGATGTTAAACCTGTCGAAATTGTAATACACATGTCTTTTGTTCCTTTTTTGTTTTTACAATATTTTTTATCTCTCTTCTTCAGTTTGACCAATTTATTGATCTATCTTAAAGTGTTCTGACATTTTCTGCTATTTTCTCAATTTTCCTGTGAGTCAATCCAGTGAACATTTTATTTCAGATATCCTATATTGAAATTTTTAATTATTTTCAGTTGTTCTTATTTATCTGCTAAGGTTTACTGTCTTATCATTCATTTCAAGTATTCTTTCATCTGTCTCATGGAACTTAGTTATCATAGCTATTTTAAAGTCATTGACAATTCAAACATCTATTATATTGAGGCTGGCATTCATTTGTCTTTTGTCTTGATAAAAGATCTCATTTTTCTTGATTTTTCTATGTTGACTTAGTTTTCATTGTATTTTACAGCTATGAATATTACTTATCCTCTGGGTTGTATTGTAATCATCTGGAGAAGGTTAATGTTTTTGTTTCAGCAGGAAATCCATCCAGTTAGATTCAGATCATGGGTTCTGTCTTTCCTTCTGTTGGCAGTAATGCAAATCCAGTTCAATTCTCAAAGACTTTGTTATGCTTTTTATGGATCTTTCCCATGCATGTATGTTCAGAAGTTAGGCCAAGACTATTATGGTTTCAAATCTCAACCCCTTGTGTGCTGGTTTGGATCCGTCTGTTGTAAGTGTGGTTCAGGAGTTTGGCTGAGCCTCCCTCAGGCTCATATACAGAATAGTGGACCGTTTCTCAACTTCTCTTCCCTCCAAGATGTCTCCTCCTCACAGAGATACCACTGGGCTTCATTCCTTGATACCAGTTGGTCAAAAGGATGGCATAGTTACTATCAAAGTTTTATCTACCTGCCCAGTGCTACTCTGCAACTCAAAATTCAACCTTCTGGTAAAGTTGAGAGAGAGAAAATTTTAAAACAAACAGACTAGAAATTCATCCCTGTGTATGTTGCTTCTTTCAACTACCCTTCTAAATTTACCTTATTTCCATTGCTTTGTAGAATTCACTGGTAGTCACTTCATTTTAGTCAGAGTTTATAATTGTGATCAGTGGGATGGGCGGGTATTAGGGGATTATACTATGACAACAGAATTGTAACTCCCTATGGGAAGGATTTTAATTACAATTCAAGGGTTAATGGAAATAGGGCTTTGCAGATTTTCTGAGTCCATTTTGATAATTTTTATCCTCAAGGTCTTTGTCCATTTTACCTGAATGGTCAAATTTATTTCACCAATTGGTCATACTGTTCTCTTATTTTCCCTCTAATATCATACGCTCTGTAGTGATGTTTCCCCATTCCTTCTTAATATTACTCGTTTGTCTCCAGTCTTTTTTATTTTGTATCTTTTTAGTTTTACTAACTCTAGCTGGAGATTTTATCAATTTAATTAGTTTTTTAAAAGAGCCAGAATTTAGTTTATTGATTTTTCTCTCATTTGTCCAATTTCTGTTTCATTAATTTTGGCTAAAACCTTTAACATTTTCTTATGTCTAACATTGATTTCATATCTTTCTCTTTTCCTTATATAAGCATTTAAAGTTATACATTTCTCCCTAGCATTACTTTACCTATATCCCACCAATTTTATTTTTTTGTTGATTTTTTAAGTTTTGGTCAGTCCAAAACATTTTCTAATTTTCTATGTAATTTCATTTGGCCCAGGTTTTATTCAGTAGTATTTTGTTTATTTAATTTCCATATATCTAGTCACTTCCAATATATCTTTTTGCTTTTTTACCACTAAATTTCTTCTGTTCAGAAAACATATTCTGTATTACCTCAGTTCTTTCAGTTGTTTTGAGAATGGTTTTATGACTAAAGAAAAGGCTTATCTTGGTGAATGTTTTATGCCCCCTTGCATAAAAGTTTTTTGTGACAACTCCCAGCTATAGTTGTGGATTTGTCTGGTTGTGCCATATATTTTGAAACTCAATATGTGGGTAAATAGACACTTAGGATTGATTTCTTTTTCTTGTTGACTTGACCCTCCATTGTTAGGTAGCACACCTTTATATTTCTGATCATATTCCTGGCATTGAAGTCTACTTTTTAGATAATAGTATAAACACCCCAGAATTCTTATGTTTAGTGATTACATATTGTACCAGTTAGAGATAGACCCTGTAACATTTTTTCTTTGTCAGTTAGCAAAGTTCTTCATAATTTACTTTGATGCACAAAAGTTTTTAATTTTAATGAAGTCCAACTTATCTATTTTGTTGTTATTGTTGCTCATGCTTTTGGTGTCATATTTAAGCATCTGCTGCCTTATCCAGAGTTGTGAATATTTAACTCTATGTTTTCCTCTTCTAGGAATTTTATAGTTTTAGCCTTTATATTTAGGTCATAAATCAATTTTGAGTATATATGGTGTGAAGTAGGGGTCCAACTTCATTCTCTTGCATGTAGAAATCCAGTTTTTCCTGCACCATTTGTTGAAGATACTGTTATTTTCATAATGAAAGGACTTGGCATCCTTATCAGGAATCAATAGGTCAAAGATGTATGTGTTTATTTCTGTTCCTTTGGTCTACATGTCTATCTGTATATTGGTACCACATTATTTTGATTACCATAGCTTTGTAGTAAGTTGTGAAATTGGGAAGTATGAGTCCTTCAGCTTTGTTCTTCTTTTTTCAAGACTGTTTCAGCTATTCAGAGCCCTTGCAATTCCATATTAATTTGAGGACTGGCTTTTCCAATTTGTCAATAAAGGCTGTTGGAATTTTGATAGAGATTTCTCGTTAAATCTGTAGATCGCTTTGGATAATATTGATATCTTAACAATTTAAGTCTTCCTGCCCATGAACACAGGTTGTCCTTTTATTTATTTAGGTTGTATTTAGTTTCTTTCAGCAACGTTTTATGGTTTTCAGTGTACAAGTATTTCACCTCCTCTGTTCTAGTTTGGTTTTGATTGATTATTTTACTCATTCTGAGTTGTGTTTTCCTGCCTTTTTTATGCCTGGTAATCTTTATTTAGATTCCAGACTTTGTGTATTTTAACTTATTTGGTGCTGGATATTTTTGTATTTCTATGAATTTCTTCATTCTTAGTAATTTTTCCCAGATGCAATTCATGCTTTTCTTGGAAACAGTTGATCATTTTATGTCTCGCTATTATAATTTGATAGGTGGTTCTGGTTCAGTGTTCAGTCTAGAGCTAATTATTTCCTACTACCTTCCTAAGTGCTCTACCCAGTGCCCTATGAATTATTAGTTTTCCATTCTGGCTATTGGGAACAGACACTATTCATTAGCCTGATTGATGCCAGGCACCATTCCCTTTAATGCTATCAATATAGATAGTCCTTTCTCCAACCTGAGGTAGCTTCCTCACACTCATGTGCTGATTCCTGTTGTATATTCAAGGAGAGATGTTCTGCTCATCTCCAGGGTTCTCTCTGTGTGCAGTTGTCTCCCCTCTAGTACACAGTCTTAAGAACTCCAGCTGTTTTGATCTTTTCTGACTTTTGGTCTCTGCAGTTCAGAGACTTCAGTGGGCTCCACCTCAGTGCCCTGTACCATAATTAGAAACTCACTAAAGACAATAAGCTGTGACAATTAGCTTATTAATTGAAAGCTCACAATTGTAGAGTTCACATCTTTTGTTTCCCATATCTAAATCACAGTCCCTTTTCGTTTTATGTTCAGTGTCTTGTGAACCATTTTTTAAAATGCATTTTATATGGTTATTACATTTTTTGGTTGTTTCAGGCAAGATGGTAAATTGCTTCCCTCTTATTCTATCTGGTAATAATTCTCTTCAAGCTAAGAACCTTCCTTTACCCTTTTCTATAATGTAGTGTCACTGTCTACAGTGTCTGTTTATTTTTTTATTGCAAATTATCTTTTTTTACCTTTAGTTTTGAAAGATTTTATTAGTTGTAGTATTTACTTTTATCTCTGGAAAACTATTGTTCCATTCTCTTCTGATATCTGTTGTTTCTGAAGAGAAGTGAGCTTCCATTGATATAGATTTCCCCTACAACCTTTCTTTAATGTGTGAGGTTTTTTTCTGTATAGCTTTGAGATTTTCTTTTTATTTTAGGTTTATGACAGTTTATAGTGCCTAGTAGTAGAGTTCTTTGTATACTTGTGGTATATTTGTGTGGAGTGTCTGCTGATTTTTATGATATTATGTATGCATTTATGTCTTCCATTAAATTCAAGGCTTTTGGCCATTTATTTTATTTATTGTTTTCTGCATAATTGACTCTGTCCACTAATTTTGGTTACAGATAATACATATGTTAAACCAATTTAGGGCTGGCCCGGTGGCGCACTGCTACAGTGCGCCGCTTGGGAGTGCGGTGGCGCTCCCGCCGAGGGTTCGGATCCCACATGCAGACCGGTTCCCGCTCACTGGCTGAGCGAGGTGCGGGTGCAGCGCCTAGGGTTGCGATCCCGTTGCCGGTCCCGGTCCGGTACGGGCGCGACACTGAGGGTTGCAATCCGTTGCCGGACACGAAAAAAGACAAAAAGGAAAAAAAAAAAAAACCAATTTATATTGGACCATAGATATAAGGAAGCTCTATTAAATTTTTATTGAGTTGAAATTTACATAAATTAAAATTAACTATTTCAATGTGAACAATTTAATAATAGGTAGTATAGTCACAGTGTTGTGCAACTACCACCTCTATCTACTTCCAAAACATTTTAATCCCCTCGAAAAGAAACTCTCTATTTATTATGCAGTTTCTCCCCATTCTCATCTACACTTAGCCCCCTGGCTAAGACTACCCGTCTATTTTCTGTCACTATGGATTTATCTATTCCAGATATTTCATATAAATGTAATCATAAAATATGTATCATTTTGTATCTGGCATCTTTCACTTGGCATAATGTTTTCGAGATTCATCTGTGATGTAGCATGTATCATTACTACAATCCTTTTTATGGCTGAATAATATTCCATTGTAGGTATATATGCAATTGGTTTATTAATTCACCTATCAATGGGCTTTGGGTTGTTTACACATTTTTGCTATTGTGAATACTGCCGCTATGAACATTTATGAAAAAGTTTCTGCTTAACTACCCATTTTCAGTTCTTTTTTGGTATGTACCAAGAGTGGAATTACATGATCATGTTATGTGTTTAACTTTTTGAGTATGTGTCAAACTGTTTTTCACAGTGGCTACACCGTTTTATAATCCCACTATTAATGTACGAGGGTACCTATTTCTCTACATTTTGGCCAAAACTTGTTTTGTTTTGTTTTTTTAATTTTTATTTTAGCCATTTGTGTGTGTGTGTGTGTGTGTGTGTGTGTGTGTGTGTGTGTGTGTGTGTGAAGTGGCATCTCATTTAGTATTAATTTGCATTTTCCAAATGATTAATGGTGTTGAGTATCTTTTCCTATGTGGGGTGGCCGTTTTTGTATGTTCTTGGGAGAAATGTCTATGTAAGTCCCCTATACATTTTTTAAATTGAGTTTTTGTTTTGTGTTGTTGAATTGTAAAGGATCTTTAGATATTCTGTTTCTTAGACCTTACCAGATATATTCTTTGCAAATGTATTCACTTGTTCTCTGGTTGTCTTTTCACATTCTTAATAATGTCTATTTGTGTACGGTTTTAAATTTTTATGAAGTCTCTATTTTTTATTTTTATTCATTATTTTATTATTTTTTTCTTTTATTGCTCATACTTTTGGTGTCATATCAAAGAAACCATTGAAAATCATGAAGATTTGCCCCTGTTTCTTTTTCAATGAGGTTTTCAATCCATTTGAGCTAAATGTTGTAAATGACAGGAATAGTAGGTGTCCATCTTTATTCTTTGTCATGTGACTATCTAGTTGTCACAGAACTATTTGCTGAAGAAACCCTTCTTTCCATGTTTCATTGCCTTGGCATCCTTGTTGGAAATCAGTTGGCTTAGGTGTATGAGGTTGTTTCTGGACTTTCAGTTCTGTTCCATTAGTGTATATGTGTCTTCCTATGCTTGTACCACATTGTTTTGATTATTGTAGCTTTGTAGTAAATGTGAGTCTTCCAGCTTTGTTCATGTTTTCAAGATTATTTTGAGTATTTGGAGCCTCTTGCAATTCCATGCAAATTTGAGGATTATGTTTTTATTTCTTCAAATAAAACGGGCGAAATTTTTATATATATTGCATTGAATCTGTAGATTGCTTTGTATAGTATTGCCAACTGTAAAAGAAAAAATAAAAATATCTAATTGTGGATGACACAAATATATATCTGAAAATATGCACATGCACACACAGAACTACTAGAGTGAATTAATAAAAGAATTCAGCAAAGTTGCAGGATGCAAGATCAACACACAAAAATAAGGCATGTTGTTTATACACTAGCATTGAATAATACCAAGAGTAAATTAAGAAAATAATTACATTTACAAGAACATCCAAAAAATATATCATGATGTAAATTTAACCAAGGAGGTGCAAGACATGTACATTGAAAACTTCAAAACATGACTGAAAAAATAAAAGAAGACATACATTAATGGAAAGACATCTTGTGTGCACAAATTGGAAGACTTAATATTGCTGAGTTGGCTGCATAGGGGGAGAGTACAATGTTTAGTAGAATTCTTGGTGACAGTTTTATTCACTTGGGCTGGAAAAATATCATTCTCTTACCTTCTGGCCTTATGTTTTCTGCAGAGAAATCAGCGGTTAATCTTACCTAGGCTTCTTGAGCCTTCACTTCAATGGCAAAAAAGAATACCACAAAGGACTGGTACCATTTTTTTAGTTGCCTTTTTCTTGACTTAGTGTTTGCTTGTTTGTTGTAAACCATTGATTGTTTTCCAGAGGTCTTTCAAAGCTAATTCTAAAACTTTTTTGTTTGACTTTTTTATGTTTCTTTGGCTTGGGATAGCCTTTTGGAGCTGCCTACTCTACCTAATATTATCATTGATGTCACTCTATTAATTTTTTTAAAATCTTGTTTTTCTTTCTTTTACAGAATGCATAATTTCTGTATATCTATGTTGAAATTTACTGACCCTTTCTGCTTTTGTTTTATTCTGCTGCTAAACACATCCAATTTTTTTCTTCCAAAATTTTAGTTTGCAGGTCTAGAATTTTCATTTATTGTGTTTTATAGTTTCTATTTCTCTGATAAGATTGTCCCATCTATTTACTTCTTATGATTGTTTATTCCTTTATGTCTGTGAATACAGTTATGCCAGCCACTTTAAAGTCTTTATCTGCTAATTACCACATCAGTGCTATTTTGGATAAGTTTTTCTTGACTGTTCTTTTGAGTATGTGTCACAATATCTGTATCTTTGCCAGCCTAGTAATTTTTATGACATACTAAATGTTATGGAGAGTCCTGTGTACAGTATTCTGGTTTATTTTTTCTCTAGAGTATTGATTTACGTTTTAATAATATGGTGAATTAAAATTTTAATCTCTGTCTCTCCCACAGTAGGCAGCAGCTTCTCAGTTTGTTTGCTGACCTCTTTGCTATGTCACTGGTACATGTGAAGGTCACAAATCAGCAAATGATTTGGGTGCAGTTTATATGCAGATTTTAGAATTCCCATTTCTGTCTCCCTGTTCCCTTGAATTTCTCCCATTACTTTCCATATTTTTGGATGGCCCTGAAGTCTGTCCTCTTATTTTTTTGTAGCCAATAAGACTGACT
The DNA here is from genome assembly GCF_000696425.1 of Galeopterus variegatus. Classification (NCBI taxonomy): domain Eukaryota; kingdom Metazoa; phylum Chordata; class Mammalia; order Dermoptera; family Cynocephalidae; genus Galeopterus; species Galeopterus variegatus. The sequence continues at coordinate 228,690 of NW_007727417.1, read as the reverse complement.
TTCTGCTTCAGTTTTAGCCACCCATGGGCCATATGGACTAGTTAGTGCCCACTGGAGGAATGTATAATAATTTTACCCAGTCATTTCTTTTCATTCATGAGTTAATATGCCTTCAGCTTCTGCCTCCTTTGTTACCCCTTCAATGCTGTCAAATAGTGTGTGTTTCTTTTGTCCAGATTTTAACATGGTTATCTGCAGGTGGATTATTTCGATACATACTAGAATTTGAATGGTTCCCACTTCTTTGTCAACACTGTATACATTGTCTTTGGTAAATAAAAATTTTTAATGTAGTATAAGTTTTATTGCTTATTTTCTCAATTTGTTTCTTAGAAAACTCTTAACTGTCTCACAAACATGAAAAAAAATCCTTTAATGTTTTTATTTCATTAATTTCAAAATTTAGTTTCTTTACGCTGAGGTCTATGAAATAAGGGTACATGCCATATTTATCTATTTACTTCTATTTGTATTTATAAATATGCACACCTATATAAACACATATATACGTATGTACTTGTACATATATAGACAAACATATGTCTTTTAAAGGGTCTCTCTTTTTGTTTACTGATCTGTGGTTATTACTAAAACATTATCAAGTGCTTAATGTGTAGAGAGGATAGACCACCTTCTTTATTCTTTTTAAAAGCTGTCTTTTAAATTGGTTTGTCCAATTACATAAAATTAAATCATGGATGAGATCTATTTGTAATTGCTTACATATGTATAGATGAATTTGGTTAAAATTTACATTTTTACATTAATAGCATACAGCTAGATATTTTAAAAGCCAGTCTGAGAATATATCTAATGATAGGTTATTTTAACCTGTTTATCTTATTGTAGATCATATATGTGAGAGTCATTCATACTTTTGTTGTTATAACACTATTATTTAAATTTTCCTTTCAGTATAGCTTTCCATTATATGAATATATTGAAGTGTACATATCTGTTTTATTGGTAGTTGAAACTGAACTTTTACTCCTCAATTTTTTTGCTATGACTAGCAATGCTGTTATAAATATTTTTGTTTATGTATCCTACTGTTCAAAATTCTTCAAGGTGTTTATCTAATATTGGGTCATAAGATAAGCAGTTAACTAAAATATGTCAGGCTGTTTTCTACAGCTGTTATATTAATACTTTTACAACAGCAGTGTAGGAGAAATTCTGTTGTTGTACATCTGAAAACCACCATTCTACATTCTGTCTCTGTAAATTTGTCTACTCTACATACCTCATATAAGTGGAATCATACAGTATTTTTCTTTTTGTTACTTGCTTATTTCACTTAATATCTATGTTGTAGCATGTATCAGAATTTCTCTCCATTTTAAGCCTGAATAATATTTACTGTAGGCATGGACCACATTTTGTTTTCCATTTGTCTGTCCATGTATATTGGGTTACATCCACTTTTTGGCTGTTGTGAATAATGCTGCAGTGAACTTAGGTATGGAAATATCTCTTCAAGATCCTGCTTTCACTGCATTTGGATATATATAGTATTAGTCAGGTTGGACTGCCATAATAAAATTTCATAGACTGGGTTGCTTAAAGAACAGAAATTTATTTTCTCACAGTTTTGGAGGCTAGAAGCCCAAGGTCAAGATTCCATCCAACTTGGTTACTGGTGAGGGCTTTCTTCTTGTTCTTGGACAGACACCATCTGGTTATGTCCTCACTGACCTATCTTCAATGCATGTGCATGTTGTGGGGAGAGGAGAGAGAGAGAGCAAGAGCACCAACAAGTGCACGACAGAGAACAATCTCTGTTGTGTCTTCTTATAAGAACTCTAATCCTATCAGATCAGGGCCCTGCCCTTATGCCTTCATTTAATTTTCATTACTTCTTTAGAGGTCCCTCTCCAAATACAGCCTCAGTAGGAATAAGGGCTTCAGTATATCAATTCGGGGTTGGGGGTGGCACAAACATTATATCCATAATATGTACAAATATCTCTGTGAGACCCTGTTTTCAGGCTGGTGGGTTAGCTCAGTTGATTAGAGCACAGCCTTGTAACCCCAAGATAACAAATTCAGATCACCATACCAGCCAGCTGCCAAAAAAAAAAAAAAAAAAAAAAAGAGCCCCTTTTTTCAATTTTTTTTGAGTTAAAACCAAAAAAAAAAATTCAGACCCCCATCCCAGCCAGCTGCCAAAAAAAAAAAAAAAAAAAGAGACCCTATTTTCAATTATTTTTGAGTATAGACCTAGAAATAGAATTGCTGGGTGATACAGTAATTTTATTTTTAATTTTTTGAAGAACTGCTATACTGTTTTTCATAGCTGCTACCCAGTTATATGTTCCCAAGTGCAAAGCACAAGACTCAAAATTTCTCCACATCCTCACCAACACTTGTTACTTTCCATTTTAGTTATTTGTTTTAATTGAGATATTGTAATTATATATATTTATGGGGTACAGTCTGATGTTTTGATACATATGTATGTTGTATAATAATTCAGTCATAGTAGTTACTGTATCCACCACTTTGTGCATTAGAACACCTAACTTTTTTTTATTATTGGTTATGAATATTCATGAGACACAAAGCTGATTGTCCCCACTCATATCCAAGATGTGATGGCCAGATCTATACTGGCAGCGTTCCCATTACCACAAATTGCAATTATAACCTATGTCCCTCACCCAATTATCCCCAACCTCCCTCCCCCTCCCCCTATCTCTCACTCCACTTTGTATCCCTAGGTCTTCTCTCTCCCTCTGCAAGTCCAATGCACCACTGTGTTCTTTCTTTCCTTCCTTCTTTCTCTCTTAGCTTCCACTTATGAGTACACATGGTATTTATCCCTCTGTGCTTTACTTATTTCACTCAATATATGTTTTTCCAAGCTCATTCACGTTGATGCAAACAGGAGAATTTCATTCCTTTTTATGGCAGAGTAGTATTCCTTGGTGTATATATACCACAGTTTCCTCATCCAGTCATCCGTCAGTGGTCATTTAGTTTGGTTCCATATCTTGGCTATTGTTAACAGGGCTGTGATGAACATGGGAGTGCAGGTATCCCTTCAACATGATGATTTCCATGCCTTTGGGTATATACCCAGAAGTGGGATTGCTGGATCGTGTGGAAGATCTAAGTGTAGTTTTTGAAAACTCCATACTCTTTTCCATAGTTGTTGTACTAATTTACAGTCCCACCAACAGTGTCAGAGCATTCCCTTCTCTCCACATCCTTGTCATCATTTTTTATTCTCTGTCTTTTTTATTATAGCCAGTCTAACTTGGGTGAGGTGATATCACAATGTGGTTTTATTTTTCATTTCCTGGATGAATAGTGATGTTAAGCATTTTTTCATGTACCTCTTGGTCATTCTGTCTTCCTTTCAAAAATGTCTGTTCAGCTCCTTTGCCCATTTGGGTTATTTGTTTTTTCACTGTGTATTTTTTTTTTTTTTTGTCCTTTTTGTGACTGGCTGCACCATGCTCAGCCAGTGAGCGCATCACACCGGCCATCCCTATATAGGATCCGAACCTGCGGCGGGAGCACCGCTGCACTCCCAGCGCCCCACTCTCCCGAGTGCGCCATGCGCTCGGCCCTTCACTGTGTAATTTCTTGAGTTCCTTGTATATTATAGATATTATTCCCTTGTCAGATGCATAGTTAGCAAAAATTTTCTCCCACTCTGCAGGTTGTCTTTTCACTCTGTTGATTATTTCCTTTGCTGTGCAGAAACTTTTTAGTTTGATATTGTCCCATTTGCTTACCTTTTCTTTTGTTGCCTGTGCTTTTGGGCTCATGCTCATAAAGCCTGTGCTTAGACCTAGTGCCTGAAGTGTTTCATCTATATTTTCCATGAGTAATTTTACAGTTTCAGGTCTTATACTTAACTCTTTAATCCATTTTGAGTTGATTTTAGTATATGGTGGGAGATGCATGTCTAGTTTCATTCATCTGCATATGGATATCCAGTTTTCCCAGCACCACTTATTGAAGGGGCTGTCTTTTCCCCAATGTAGGTTTTTATTGCCTTTGTCAAATATCAGATGGCTATAAGCATGGGGGTGATTTCTGGGTTCTCTATTCTGCTCCACTGGTCCAACTGTCTATTTTTATGCCAGTAACATGCTGTTTTGGTTACTATAGCTTTGTAGTATAATTTGAAGTCAGGTATTGTTATGCGCCTGAGTTTATATTTTTTGCTCAGGATTGCTTTGGCTATTTAGGGTCTTTTGTTGTTCCATATGATGTTAAGATTGTTTTTTCCATTTCTGTGAAGAATGTCATTGGTATTTTGATGGGGATTGCATTGAATCTGCAGATCGCTTCAGGTAGTAGAGACATTTTCACAATGTTAATTCTTCCAATCCACGAGCATGGAATGTCTTTCCCTTTTTGTGTGTCTTCTTTAGTTTCTTTCAGTAGTTATTTGTAGTTCCCATCATAGTGATCTTTCACTTCCTTGGTAAAATTGATTCCTAGGTATTTTATTTTTTTCATGACTGTGGCAAATGGGTTTACTTTCTTGATTTCTCTTACTGTTAGTTCATTATCGGAGAATGTAAATGCGACTGATTTGGGGGCATTTATTTTGTGTCCTGCAATGTTACTGAAATTATTAACCAGATCTAGGAGCTTTTTGATAGAGTCTTTAGGTTTTTTATATATAGTATCATGTCACCTGCGAATTGGGACAGTTTGACTTTATCTTTTCCAATCTGGATGCCCTTTATTTCTTTCTCTTGCCTGATTGCTCTGGCTAGTACCTCCACTACTATGTTATATAGAAGTGGTGAGAGTGGGCATCTTTGTATCATTCCTGTTCTTAAGGGAAATGCATTCAGTTTTTCCCCATTCAGAATGATAGACAGTGGGCTTGTCACAGATGGCTTTTATTGTGTTGAGCTACTTGCCTTCTATACCTAATTTGTTGAGAGTCTTTATCAGGAAGGGATGTTGAGTTTTGTCAAATGCTTTTTCAGCGTCTACTGAGGTAATCACATGGTTTTTGTTCTCGACTTTGTTGGTATGATGTATCACATTTATTGACTTTCATATGTTGAACCATCCTTACATCCCTGGGGTGAATCCCACTTGATCATGGTGTATAATTTTTTTAATGTGTTGCTGTATTCTGATTGCTAATACTTTGTTGAGGATTTTAGCATCTATGTTCATCAAGGATATTGGCCTGTAATTTTCTTTTTTTTATTGTGTCTTTATCTGGTTTTGGTATCAGAGTTATATTGACCTCATAATATGAGTTTGGCAGAGTGGATTCTGTTTCAATTTTTTGGAATAGCTTAAGGAGCATTGATATTAATTCCTCTTTAAAGGCTTGATAGAATTCAGCTGTAAAGCCATCCAGACCTGGGCTTTTCTTTGTTGGAGGATTGCTGATTACTGCTTCAGTCTCATTGCTTGTCATTGGTCTGTTCAGGTTTTCTATCTCTTCTGGTTCAGTCTGCATTGTTTGTATGTGTCCAGAAACTTATCCATAACTTCCAGGTTTAGAAAACAATTGTTAACCCTAGTCACCCTCCTGTGCAATAGAATACCAGAAGTTGTTCTTCCTATCTAATTCTAATTTTGTACTCATTGGCCAACCTCTCCCTGTTTTCTCTTCCTACCTCCTGTCCCCAGTCTCTGGTAACCAGTGATCTACTCTCTGTCTCTATATAATACATTTTTTTTTAGATTCCACACATGAGTAAGAACACGTGGTATTTATCTTTCTGTGCCTGGCTTACTTAACATAATGCTCTCCAGACCCATCCATGTTGCTGCAAATGACAGGATTTCAACTTTTAATGCCTGAATGGTATTCTATTGCACATATGTAGCACATTTTAAAAATCCTTTCATCCATTGTTGGACACTTAGGTTGATTCAATATCTTGGCTATTAAGTGCCAAGTAAATGGTGTTGCAGTGAACATGAGAGTGCAGGTATCTCTTCAACAATCTGACTTCATTTTCTTTGGGTATACACCCAATAGTGGGACGGTTGGATCATATGGTAGTTCTATTTTTAATTTGGGGGGTAACCTCCATACTGTTTTCTATAATGGTTGTACTAGTGTACACTCTACCAACAGTGTGCAAATGTTCCCTTTTCTCACATCCTGACCAACATTTGTTTTCTTTTGTCTTTATGAGAATAGACATTCCAACCAGAGTGAGGTGGTATCTCATTGTTGTTTTAATTTGCATTTCCCTGATGATTAGTGATATTGAGCATTTTTTCATTTGCCTGTTAGCCATTAGTATGTCTTATTTTGAGAAATGTTTATTAAGATTCTTTGCCCATATCTCAATGCAGTTATTTGTTGTTTTATTTTTCTGTTAAGTTCCTTGTATATTCTTGATATTAATCTCTTATCATATGTGCAGTTTGCAAATATATTCTCCCATTTAATCTTAATATCCCTTCACTCTGTTAAGCTTCCTTTGATGTACAAAAGCTTTTTAGTTTGATGTAATCCCACTTGTCTATTTTTGCTTTTATTGAAATTTGCTTTTATTGAAAAGCACAATTGCTTGTGCTTTTGAGGTATTATTTAAAATATCCTTGCCCAGTCCCATATCATGGATTGTTTCCCCTATGTTTTCTTCCAGTTGTTTCATAGTTTTGGGTTTTATATTTAAATCTTAGACCCATTTTGAGTTGATTTTTGTAGGGCTGAGAAGTAGAGGTCTAGTCTCATTTGTCTACATTTCAATATCTGGGTTTCCCAACACCATTTATTGAAGAGGCTGTCTTTCCCCCAATATGTATCCTGCACCTTTGACAAAGATCAGTTGGCTATAGATGCATGAATTTATTCCTGTGCTCTCTGTTGAGTTTCATTGGTCTTTGTGTTTGTTTCTATGCTAGTACCATGCAGTTTTTGTTACTATAGCTATCTAGAATAATTTGAAATCAGGTATTATGATGCCTCAAGCTTTCTTCATTTTCCTCAGAAGTGCTTTGGCTTTTGTGGGTCTGTTTTGGTTCCATATGAATTACAGGATTGTTTTTTCTATTTCTGTGAAAAATTTCATTGGTATTTTGATAGTGGTTGATTAAATATCAAGATCACTTGTAGTAGAATGGCCATTTTAACATTATTAATTCTTCCAGTACAATAATATGGGATATCTTTCCACTTATTTATTTATGTCCTCTTCAATTTCTTTCTTCAAAGTGTTACAGTTTTTAGAATAGATGTCTTCTGTCTCCTTGTTTAACATTATTCCTAGGTATCTTTTTTTTGCATTTATTATAAATGGAATCGTTTTCTTAATTTCTTCTGATAGTTCATTAGTATATAGAAGTGCTACTGATTTTTGTATATTGATTTTGTATCCTGTAACTTTACTAAATTGGTTTATTAGTTCTAACAGTTTCTTGTTGGAGTCTTTAGGATTTTCTATATATAAAATTATGTCATCTATAGAGAAGGACAGTTTGACTTCCTCCTTTCCAGTTTGGATGCCTGTTATTCTTTTCTCTTGTCTAACTACTCTGTCTAGGCCTTCTAGTACTATGTTGAATAGAAGTGGCAAAAGTGGGCATCCTTGTCTTGTTCCTGACGTAAGAGGAAAAACTTTCAATTATTCTCCATTCAGTATGATACTGGCTGTTGGTTAGCCATATATGGCTGTATTAGTCTGTTTTTGTTGCTTATCACAAAGTACACAGAACTGGGTGATTTATAAAGAAAATAAAATTTATTGCATACAATTTCTGAGGCTGGGAAGTCCAAAGTCCATCTGGTGGTGGTGACAGTGACCCAGGGATCTCACATTGCAAGATGGTGGAAGCAGAGAGAGCAAGAGAGAGATTATAAAATTTATTGCATACAATTTCTGAGGCTGGGAAGTCCAAAGTCCATCTGGTGGTGGTGACAGTGACCCAGGGATCTCACATTGCAAGATGGTGGAAGCAGAGAGAGCAAGAGAGAGATTCTCTTCTTTTAAAGCCCTCAAAACCACATCCCTAACCACCGTTTTTAATCCATTCATTACTGCATGGTCTTACAATCCAATCACCTCTTCAAGGCTCTACATTTCAATTACTATAATAGGATTTCCCACCCTCTTAAGAGTCACAGTGAGGGGCTAAGTTTCAAATACATAAAACTTGGGGGACACAATTCAAGTTTCAGTGCATTTTGGGGGGACATAATTCAATCCAGTACAATGGCCTTTATCGTATTGAGATACATAACTTCTATACCTAGTTTGTTAGTACTTTTTATCATGAAGGAATGTTGAATTTTGTCAAATGCTTATTCTGCACCAATTGAAATAATCATATGATTTTTCTCTTTCTGTTAATTTGGTGTATCACATTTATTGATTTGCATATATTAAACAATCCTTGCATCCCTAGAATAAATCCAAATTGATCATAGTGGATGATCTTATTAATGAGCTGTTGGATTCGATTTACTAGTATCTTGTTGCAAATTTTTGCATCTATGTTCATCAGGTTTATTGACTTGTAATTTTCTTTTTCGTTGTGTCCTTGTCCATTTTTGATATCAGAAGTAGGGCTGGCCTTGTAAAACAAGTTGGAAAGTATTCCCTCCTCTTTAATTTCTCTAACGATCTGAGAATTGCTATTAGCTTTTCTTTAAATGTTTGGTAGAATTTAGCAGTGAAGCCATCACGTCCTAGGTTTCTTTTGATGGAAGACATTGTATTACTGATTCAATGTCCTCACTCATTATTAGTCTGCTCAAATTTTCTATTTCTTCATAACTTAGTCTTGATAGATTATATGTTTCCAGGCATATATTCATTTCTTATATGTTATCAATTTATTGGTATATAGTTGTTCATAATAGTCTCTTATTATCTTTTCTACTTCTGTGGCATCAGATGTTATATATCCTTTTTATTTCTAATTTTATTCATTTGAATCTTCTCTTTTTTTCTTTGTTAATCTAGCTAAAGATTTGTCAATTTTGTTTATCTTTCAAAAAATCAAGTCTTTATTTCACTGATATTTTCAATGTTTTTTAGTTTCTATTTCATTTATTTCTGCTCTGAGCTTTATTTCTTTCCTTCTGCCAACTTTGGGTTTAATTTAATTTTTAGTTTCTATTTCATTTATTTCTGCTCTGAGCTTTATTTCTTTCCTTCTGCCAACTTTGGGTTTAATTTAATTTTTAGTTTCTATTTCATTTATTTCTGCTCTGAGCTTTATTTCTTTCCTTCTGCCAACTTTGGGTTTAAGTGTTTTCTAGTCCCTTGAGGTGTATTGTTAGGTTGTTTAGTATAAATCTTCTTTTTTGATGTAGGCATTTATTGCTATAAACTTTCCTCTTAGAACTGCCTTTGATACATCCATAGGTTTTGGTATGGTGTGTTTCCATTCTTGTTTATTTCGAGGATTTTAAAAATTTCTCCTTTAACTTATACATTGACTCATTGGTTATTTAGAAGCATGTTGTTCAATTTCTATGTATTTGTAAAGTTTCTGAAATTATTCTTGTTTTGATTTCTAGTATTGTCATTGTGGTCAGAAAAGATACTTGATATGATCTTTATCTTTTAAAATTTGTGTAGACTTGTTTTGGGGCCTAACATGATCTATCCAGGAGAATGTTCCATGTGTAGTTGAGAAGAATGTGGTATGCTGCCATTGTTGAATGGAATATTCTGTGATTGTCTGTATGGTCCATTTGGTCAACAATGCAGTTTAAATCAGATGTTTCTTATTTTTTTTTTATTGTAACATAGCTGATTGTACATATCTGTGGGGTCCAGAGTTGAATATCATTACCTATGTGCAATATGTGATACTCAAATCAGGTTAACTAGTATATTTAACATTATACAATGTAATTGTTTTTTGTGGCCCTTTACCAATTCCTCCCTTACCTTCCTCACCCTCCTCCTAACCCACCTCTGGTAACCTCAGTTCTGTTCTATCCTTTTGAAAGTTCGACATATTATTATGATTATTGTATCCTTCATTCCTTTTTTTATTATTTATTTGTTTATTTTTTAGCTCTCACTTATAGTGAGGGCATGTGGTATTTCTCTTTCTGTGCCTGGCTTATATGACCTAACATGATTTTCTGTAAGTACATCCACGTTGCTGTGAATGGCAGTATTTCATTTTTTTTTTATGGCAGAGTAGTATTCCATTATGCATATATACCACATTTTCCTTATCTAGTCGTCCAGCAATGAACATTTCGGTTGTTTCTAATGCTTTGCTATTGAAAATGCAGCTGTGATAAACATGGGGATGCAAATATCCCTTCAACATGGTGATTCCCATTCCTTTGAGTATATATGCAGCAATGGGATTGCTGGATCTTATAGCAGCTCTATCTGTAGTTGTTTGAAGAAGCTCTATACCATTTTCAATAATGGCTGCACAAATGTACAGTCCCATGAACAATGTGGGAGGGTTCCCCTTTCTATGCACCCTTGCCAGCATTTTTCTATTCTGTCTTTTTGATAACAGCCAGTCTAACTGAGGTGAGATGGTATCTCAGTGTGGTTTTGATTTGCATTTTGCTGATGCTAAGTTATGTTGAGCATTCTTTCATGTGCTTGCTGGCTGTTTGTATATCTTCCTTTGGGAAATGCCTATTCATCTGCTTTGCCCATTTTTTAATTATTTGTTTTTTTACTGGCAGGTTGTTTGAGTTCCTTGTATATTCTGGATATTAATCCTTTGTTGGATGCATAGTTTGCGGATATTTTCTCCCATTCTGTAGGTTGTTTTCACTCTGTTGTTTCTTTTTCTGTACAGAAACTTTGTTTGATATAATCTCATTTGTTTATTTTTCCTTTTGTTGCCTTTGCTTTGGGGGTCATATTCATACAGTGTTTGCCCAATCCTACTTCCTGAAGAGTTTCTCCTGTTTCCTTCTAGGAGTTTTATATTTTCAGGTCTTATGTTTAAGTCTTTAATCCATTTTGAGTTTGATTTTGGTATATGATGAGAGGTATGGGTCTAGTTTCATTCTTTGACATATGGATGACCACTATTTCCAGCACCGTTATTGAAGAGACAGTCCTTTCCTCAGTGTATGTTCTTAGTACCTTTGTCAAATATCAGTTGGCTGTAAGTTTGTGGGGTGATTTCTGAGTTCTCTATTCTGTTCCACTGGTCCAAGTGTCTGTTTTTATGCCAGTACCATGCTGTTTTGGTTACTATACCTTTGTAGTATAATTTGAAGTCAGGTAGTCTGCCTTCAGCTAAATTTTTTTGGCTCAGGATTGCTGTTCATGATCTTTTGTTTTTCTGTATGACTGTTAAGATTGTTTTTTTTTTTTTTTTCTCTCTCTTTCTGTGAAGAATGGCATGGGTATTTTGATGGGGCTTGCATTGAATCTGTGGATCACTTTGGGTTGTATGGACATTTTCACTGTTAATTCTTACAATCCAAGAGCATGGAATGTCTTTCTGTCTTTTGGTGGTTTCTTTAATTTCTTTCAGCAGTGATTTGTAGTTCTTGTTGTAGACATCTTTCACCTCCTTGGTTACATTTATTCCTAGGTGCTTTATTTTTTTGGTAATTATTGTAAATGGGCTAGCTTTCTTGATTTCTTTTTCTTCTAATTCATTGTTAGAATATTAAAATGCTACTAATTTTTCTGTGTTGATTTTGTAACCTGCAACTTTACTGAAATCATTTATATACTCTAAGACATTTATTTGTTGTTACTATTGTTTTGTTTTGTTTTTTTAACGTAGAGTCTTTAGGCCTTTCTATATGTAGGATCACGTCATCTTCAAACAGGGATATTCTCACTTCATCTTTTCCAATCTGGATGCCCTTTATTTCTTCCTTTGCCTGATTGCTCTGTTCTAGTACTTCCAATACTACTTTAAGTAGGAGTGGGGAGAGTGGGCATCCTTGTCTTGGTCCTGTTCTTAAAGGAAAAGCTTTTAGCTTTTCTTCATTCAGGATGATATTGACAGTGGGTTTGTCTTATATGGCTTTTATTGCATTGAGGTACTTTCTATATCTAATTGCTGAGAGCCTTTATCATGAAGGGATGTTGAATTTTTTCAAACATTTTTTTTTGCATCTATTTAGATAATCATTTAGTTTTTGTCCTTGATTATGTTGATGTGGTATATCACATATATTAGCTTGCATATGTTGAACCATCCTTGCATCCCTAGAATGAGTCCCACTTGATCACGGTGTATAATTTTTTTGATATGTTTCTGTATTCTATTTGCTAATATTTTATTGATATTTGTGTCCATTTACATCAAAGATATTGGCTTATAGTTTTCTTTTTTGTTATATCTTTGTCTGGTTTTGGTCTCAGGGTGATGCTGGCCTCATAGAATGAGTTTGAGAGAATGGTCTCTGTTTCAAATTTTTGGAATAGTTTGAAGAGAATTTGTATTAATTCCTCTTTAAAGGTTTGGTAAATTTCAGCACTAAAGCCATCCAGTCCTGGGCTTTTCTTTGTTGGGAGACTGCTGACTACTGCTTCAATCTTGTTGTTTGTTATTGGCCTGTTCAGGTTTTCTTTTTCTTCTTGGTTAAGTCTTGGTAGTTTGTATGTGTTCAGAAGTTTATCCATTTCCTCCAGGTTTTCAAATTTACTGGTGTATATATATTTTTTTAATAGTCTCTAATGATTCTTTGTGTTTCTGTGGTATTGCTTGTAATGTCTCCTTTTTCATTTCTAATTTGTGTTATTTGGGTCTTCTGTCTTCTTTTTTTAGTTAGCCTCACTAATAGTTTATCTATTTTGTTTATTTTCTTGAAAAATCAACTTTTTGTGTGTGTCTATCTTTTGTATTTTGCGGGGGGTTCTATTTCATTTATTTCTACTCTGATATTAATTATTTCTTTCTATCTACTAATTTTGGGATTGGATTGTTCTTGCTTTTCCAGTTCTTTGTGGTGTAGCTCTAAGTTATTTATTTGAAATCTTTCTGTCCTTGTGATGTAAGTGTTTAATGCAATAAACTTCCCTCTTGGTACTGCTTTTGAAGTATTCTACAGGTTTCATTATGATGTGTCTTTATGTTCATTAGTTTTAATAAATTTTATGATTTCTTGCTTAATTTCTTCATAGACCCATATGTCATTCAGGAGTATGTTGTTTAATTTCCATGTGTTTGTATAGTTTCCAGAAATTCTCTTGTTGTAGGCTTCTATTTTTAATCCACTGTGGTCTGAGAAGATATAGCTGGTTATAGCTTTTTAATCCAATCAGCCAGTCTGTGTCTTTTGAGTGGGAAGTTAATTTGTTTATATTTACCATTGTTACTGAAAAGTAATGTTTAACTCTTGGCATTTTATCAACTTTCATTTGGATGTTTCAAATATCTTTTGTTTCTTTCCTTTTTATTGTTTGTCTTTGGTGTTTGTTGGTCTTTGGAGGTGGTAAGATACAACTTCTTTCTCTTTGTCATTTGCATTGTTTTTCTACCAGTGGGTTTTATTCTTTCTCCTGTATTCATGGTAGGGATTGTCATTTTTTGGGTTTCAGATACAGGACTTTCTTGAGTATTTCTTGTAGGGCTGGATCATGTGGTGGTGAACTCTAATAGTTTTTGTTTGTCTGAGAAATACACTATTTCTCCTTTTCTGAAGGATAGCCTTGCTGGGTATAGAATTATTGCCTGGTTTTTTACTTTTAGTATTTTGAATATATCATCCTATTCTCTTCTGGTCTGTGGAGTTTCTGTTGAGAAGTCTGCTGTTGATATGATGGGGACTCCCTTATGTATAACCTGATGCTTTTCTCTTGCTGTTTTTAGGATTCTTTCTTTGCCTTTGAGTTTTGCCAGTTAGACCATAATGTTCCTTGAAGAGCACCTCTTTGGATTGAATCTTTTTGGGATTCTTTGAGTCTCCTGATTCTGAGGGTCTGTGTCCCTCCTTATACCTGAGAAGTTTTCTGCTATTTTTTCATTGAGTATGTTCTCTATGCCTTTTCCCTTCTTCTCCCCTTCAGGAATGCCCATGATTTGAATGTTTGTGCACTTAAAGTTTTCTGCTATCTCTCTTAGATTTTCTTCATTTAAAAAAAATCTTTTCTCTCTCTCACTCTTTTTTAATATGCCTGAGTTATTTTGATGTGACTATCTTCAAGAATTTTTCTGACTGCTAAATCTCTGAGTTGTATTTTTTATTTCCTTGAAAGAATCCTTAGTACCATGAGCTTTGCTGCATTCTTTTTAAAATTATTAATCTCTTTGTGAATTTCCTCCTTCATATCTAGGTAGTTTTGCTCAGTTCATTGTTTCAACTAACTGTGTCTTCTTGTATCTCATTGAGTTTCCTTAAGATTTTTACTCAGAATTCCTTTTCAGTCATTTCAAGGGTTTTCCTCCTCTATGGGGTCTGGTCCTTGAGAGTTACTGTATTCTTTTGGTGGACTCATATTTTTTTTTCTTTTTCTTTTTTTCTTATTCTTTTTTTTTTTTTTTTTTTTTTTTTTTTTTTTTTTTTTTTTTTTTTTTTTTTTTTTTGTACTTCTAATATCTCTATGTGGATTTCTGGTCATCTGGTAAAGTAGGCACTTCTTTTCCTCTCTTTCCCTGGACTCTGCTGGCAACCTTCCTTATGTCAATGCAGTGGAGTTATTGGTTGTTCACCTGCACAGCTGTAGTGGCTGATGTGGTAACAAGCCATCTTTGTGGCCTTGGTGGGTTTTTTGTGGCTTGGGCAGGCTGCCCATGTGGCAGCAATGGCTCCAGTGGCAGCAGGCTTCTCACATGACAATGGTGACTGCCTGGCAGTGCTGGTGGTGGCAGCAACTGCAGCAGTGGCAGTTGCAGCAGCTGCCTGCTGGGCTACAGTGTCTGCAGGGGTAGTGTGGTTACTTCCTGGTGGCAGCAGTAGCGGTGGCTGCTGCAACTGTATCCTTGGCATCTGAGGTGTCGTTGGCAGCAGTGGGATTTCCTTGTTGGTGTGGCAGCAGTACTGGTGGCTGCAACTGCCACCCTCATGTGTACAGTGTCTGCAGTGGCAGTGGGGTTACTCATAACTGGTGGCCACAACTGCCACCTTGCATCTGCAGTGTCTGCAGCAGCAGCAGGGTTACCTCATGGAGGAGGCAGTGGTGCCATCAGCTGCAACTGCCTCCTTCACATCTTCAGTGTCCTTGGCACCGGCAATGTTATCTTATGGTGGCAGCAGCAGCACTGGTGTCTTTAACTCCCTCCCTCACATCTGTGGTGTCGTTGGTGGCAGCAGCAGCACTGGTGGCTACAGTAGTCTCCCTAACATCTGCAGTACCCTTGGCAGCAGAAGGGTTAACTCACATCAGCAGCAATGGCAGTGGTAGTTGCAGCCACCTCCCTCACATCTTCAGAGTCTATGGCTGCAGTGACAGGCAACCCATAGGATTCTGCTATATGGGGAACTGTTCTGTGATGGGCAATTGTTCTGGGACCAGGCAATGGCTCCAGTGACTTGGTGGTGGCAGTAGGCCAATTTTGATCATCTGTGAGAGAAGCACACCCTGGGTACCTCTAGTTCCCCATCTTCCCAGAAGTCCTTCTGTTTTCTGTCTAGGTGATCTGGACATTTTCAAAAGTGGGGTTTTGATATCTCCTACTATTATTGAATTATGGTCTGTCTTTCTCATCAACGCTGATAATATTTGCTTTACATATATATGGTTGCTCTGGTATTGGATGCATATATGTTTAATTGTTATATCTTCTTGTTGATTTGATCTCATTATCACTATAAAATGACATTCTTTGTCTCTTTTTACAGTTTTTCATTTAAAGTCTATTTTATCTTATATAAAGAATGGCTACTCCTGTTTGCTTTTGGTTTTCATTTGCATGGAATATCTTTTTCTAGCGCTTCACTTTCAGTGCGTGTTTGTCTTTAATAGTTAGGTCTCTTGTAGGCAGCATATTATTGTGTCTTGATTTTTTGTTTTCTTTTGGTTTTGGTTTTTAATCCATTCAGCCACACTGTGTCTTTTAATTGAAGAGTTTAATACATTTATATTCAAGGTTCTTATCAATATGTAGGAACTTATATCTGTCATTTTGTTAGTTGTTTTCTAGTTGTTTTGTATATGCTTACTTTTTTTCTTTTCCATTTGTTATTTACCTCTGTGGATTGTTGGTTTTCTGCATGCTCAGCTTTGTTTTCTTTCTCTTTCATGTGTAGAGGGGGGCAGGGGTTTATATTGGGGCTAACCTGAAGAGTCTGGCAATTACAATAGACTATTTTAAGCTGATAGCAACTTAACTTTGGTTTCATGATTAGACACCCCCATCCACCAATTTATATTTTTGTTTCATTAATTTACATTTGCATCTGTTATATGTTCCTTAGCTACTAATTGTAGCTATTGTTGTCTTTTGATTATTTTGACTTTAAACCTTTATATTAGAGGATTGAAGGATTTACACAGCAGTATTACATCACTGGTATATTCTGAGTTTGAATTATGAATTTACCTCTACTGATGAGTTTTGTACTTTTTTGATGTTTTTATGATAGCAATCATCGTCTTTTCATTTCCAGCTGTAGCATTCCCTTAAGCATCTCTTGTAAGGCTGGTCTAGTGTTAATGAATTACCTCAAATTTTGCTTGTCTGGGAAGGTTTCTATTTCTCCCTCATTTCTGAAATAAATATTTGCTGGATGAAGTATTCTTGGCTGACAGTTTTTTTCTTTCAGCTCTTTGAATGTATCATCCCATTCTCTTCTGGCCTATAAGGTTTCTGTTGAGTAATCTGCTGATAATGTAATGGGAATTTTCTTGTATGTGACTTGATCCTTTTTTCTTGTAGTTTAGAATTCTCTTTGTCTTTGACAGTTTGATTATGATGTGCTTCAGAGAGAATCTTTTTGGATTGACTCTAACTGGGGACCTTTGGGCTTCCTGAATCTGAATGTACATATTTCTCCCAATACTTGGAAAGTTTTCAGCCATTATTTAATTAAATGGGGTTTCTGTGCCTTTCTCAATCTCTTCTCCCTCTGGAACATCTATTATTCAAACATATATTTGAGTGATGATGTCTAATAAGTCTCATAGGCTTTTTTTGTTGTTTTTTATTTGTATTTATTTTTTCCCTCCGACTTGGTTATTTCAAAAGATCTGTCTTCAAGTTCATAAATTCTCTCTTCTCCTTTATCTGTACTATTGTTGAAGGCCTCAGTCGCATTTTTTATATCATTCATTGACTTCTACAGCTCCAAGATTTCCATTTGGTTCTTTTTCATAATATATAGCTCTTTGTCAAATTTCTCATTCAGATTATGCGTTGTTTCTCTGATTTCATTGAATTGTTTGTCTTTTTTTGTATTTCATTGAGTTTCCTTAAGGTCATTATTTGATGTTCCTTTATAGGCATTTCATTACTGTCCTTTTCTTTGGTGTCTGTTATTGGAGACATACTGTGTTCCTTTGGGGGCCCATGTTTCCTTACTTTTTCATGTTTCTTCTTTCTCTACATTGATATCTGCACACCTAATGGAGTAGTTGTTTTTCCCAATTCTATACAGTAGATTGCATAAAAATGAGTTTTTCCTATAGGTGGGTCCTAAGGTGTCTGTTGGATATGTTGTGTTGGCTCTGGTTTTGTGTGGACTCAGTTGCATAGTCTCTGTGCAGTTTTTTCAGTTCTAATCCTCTTCAGTGATCTCTGTAAATATCTCAGTGGCATAGACTGCAGGGGTTTGTGTCTGCACTGGCTCTGTTTTGCAGGGAGTGGAGGTTCTGGATGGGTTGTTGGGCCAGGCATGTGCAGGCAAAAAGGGCCAATGAGCTGTTTGGTGGTCTTTCTGAGGCACAGAGTCACTGGACAGTCATCAGGCCAGACATGGGCTCCACAGCTCTGAGGTTGTCTCTTCCAGTGGATGGTACACTTCCTACCCAGCTTTTGGGCTAGAACTAGGTGAGCCCAGTGGAAGGATGGAGGTGTCAAGTGGCTTTGCAAGGGCTTGTCAGGGGAGGCACAGCTGCTGCCTTGCCAGGAACAGGCGTTCACAGGTACAGGAGGGCCAGATGGCTCTGTGCAGGCCAGATGGAGGAGGCAAAGCCACTACTTGATCTTTTGTCAAGCAGGGAGCAGATGTGCATGGTAGCAGAAGGCCCAGCAGCTCTATGGAAGCCTGCTGGAGGAAACAGCCACTGCCAGATCATCAGTCACACCTGGAATAGGGCTCTGTAGAGGCTTGCTGGAGACAGATGGAACTCTACCCAGTCCACTGCCGAGTTGGGAGCAGGCATGCTTGAGTGCAATAGGGCAGAGAAGCTCTGCAGAGGCCTGCAGTGGGAGACAGCTACCACCTGATCAGTTGTTTGAGCAGGGTGTAGGTGTGCACTGGTACATCAGAATTGGGTAGCTCTGTGGTGGACAGGCCAGTGACTGGTAGCTTCTCCTGAGCAGGTCTGCTAGTTCTGGGTGGAGGGGTTGCCACATGGGTTTACATGCTTGGTTTTCAGTCTTTCTGTCTGATCTATTTTCCAGGCAACTGGGGTCATGGTCCTGCAGGCACTTATGTGAATGTTGTAAAATGAAGGTGGGGCCCCAGGGATGGAGCAAGTCAGTTTCCACTGGCATCCAGGGCAATGTAGCAATGATTTTGATTTCAAGATGGTGCTGTGCCATAGTCACTTAGGTCAGGAGCATGGGAGTTGCTCTACTGGGGCTTTTACTAAGAGGCCAAGCATCAGGATACATTCCCAGCTACTCTGTGACAGGATTTGAGGCCTGTGAGCACTGGGGGACTCTCTTGTAACAAGGATTCCTGGCATTTGTGATAGCAGTGGGAACAGCTGGTGTTTTCCAGCCTACCTTTTCTCTGTAAGGAGAAATCTCACCTGACTCTGAGCCAGTCCCTGTGGGGAGGCACTGTGACAGAGACATGATGTCTTGCTCTGCTATCTGTGGTGCTATCCCGGTCTTCTGTGCTCCACAGGGATTTTGTCCCTCCCCTGCTGCTCTGCAGCATACTTCTTCAGTCATTCCAATCAAAATATAGTTGCTTATTTATTGTTTTAGTCCCTTTTTGGGGGGAAATAGGGGGAGGAGGAATACCAGACAACTCCTGTTGGCCATCTTATTCTGCCCTCTCTCCCTTTGTAGTTCTGTAATATTTGCCATCCTAATGTGTTTGAAGTGGTATCTCACTGTTGTTTCAATTTGCATTTTTCATAATGGCTAGTGGTATTGAGCATTTTTCCATGTACTTATTATGCATTTGTATATCTTTTTTGGAGAATCATCTGTTGAAGTCCTTTGCCCATTTTTTAATTGGGTTTTTGATTTTTTGTGGTTATTGCGTTGTAGGAGTTTTTTAAAATGTATTTTAGATAATAACTGCTTATCAGATATGTGATTTGCAAATACTTTCTTCTATTTTATATGTTGCATTCTCACTATATTCATAGTGTCCTTTGATGCACAAAGTTTTTAATTTTGATGGAGTGTACTGTATTTATTTTTCTTTTGATGCTTGTTCTTTTGGTGTCACATAAAAGAAATCATTGCAAAATCCAAAGTCATGAAGCTTTTCCCTAATGTTTTCTTCTAAAGATTTTACAGTTTTAGCTGTTTTTCTTAGGCCTTTGATCTGTTTTGAGTTAATTTTTGTATAAGATGTATGTTACCAGTCCAACGTCATTCAGTTGCATGTGGATACCCAGTTTTGCCAGCACTATTTGTTGAAAAAGAAAGTCCTTTCCTTATTGAATGATCTTGATACACTGGTCAAAAATCATTTGACCATATATGCAAGGGTTTATTACTGGGTCTCAATTCTGTTCCATTGGCCTATATGTCTGTCATTATGTCAGCACCACATTGTTATGTTACTGTACCTTTGTATTAATTTTTAAAATCAGGAAGTATGAGGCTTTCAACTTCATTTTTCATTTTCAAGATTGTTTTGGCTATTTGGAGTCTGTTAAGATTCCAAATGAATTTTAGAATGGATTTTTCTGTTTCTGAAAAAAATGTCGTTGGGATTTTGATAGAGATTTTATTAAATCTGTAGTTTTGGGTAGTATTGACATATTAACAATATCAAATGTTTCACCCTATGAACATGGAAAGTCTTTTCATTTATTTGTGTCTTTAATTTATTTTAGCAATTTTTGGAAGCCTTCAGTTTACAATTATTTTACCATCTTGGTTAAGTTTATCCCTAAGTGTTATATTTTTGATGCTAATTGTAAATTGAACTGTTTTCTTAATTTCCTTTTTGGATGGTTCATTGTTAGTGTACAGAAATGGAACTGAATTTTGCATGTCAATTTTGTATCCTGCTACTTAGCTGAATTTATTAGTTTTAACAGCTTTATTTTATGGCATCTTTAGGGTTTTCAACATATAAGATCAGGCCTTCTTTGAACAGAAACAACTTTATTTCTCCTTTCCAATTTTATTTCACTTTAGTTCTTTTTCTTACCTAATTGCACTGGGTAAGACTTCTAGTACTATGTTGAATGGAAGTGGAAATAGTCGGCATCCATGTCTTGTTCTTGATCTTGGAGAAAAAGGTTATGATCTTTCACCATTGAATATGATGTTGACTGTGGGTTTTCATACAGTCTTTTTATCAGGTTGAGGAAGTTCCATTCTATTCCCAGGTTTTTGAATGTTTTTATCATAAAATGGCATATTGAATTTTGTCAAATGCTGTATTGCATTGACATGATGATGTGATTTTTTTCCCTTTTTTATACCGTATTTTTCTGTAAATATGGTATATTACATTGATTGATTTTCATATGTTGAATCATCCTTGCATTTCAGGAATAAATCAATAATGAATAAATAAATAAATAAATTTATGAATAAATAAATAAATTTGTCATGACATATTATCCTTTTAATGTGCTTTAAATTCAGTTAATATTAGTATTTTTTTTTTTTTTTGTCTTTTGTCTTTTTCCGTGTCCGGCAACGGATCGCAACCCTCAGTGTTGCCCCCGTACCGGACCGGGGACCGGCAACGGGATCGCAACCCTCGGCGTTGCTCCCGCGCCTCGCTCAGCCCGTGAGCGGGAACCAGTCTGTATGTGGGATCCGAACCCTCGGGCAGGAGCACCGCCGCGCTTCCCAAGCGGCGCACTATCCAGTGCGCCACCGGGCCGGCCCAATATTAGTATTTTTTTTTTTTTTGTCTTTTGTCTTTTTCCGTGTCCGGCAACGGATCGCAACCCTCAGTGTTGCCCCCGTACCGGACCGGGGACCGGCAACGGGATCGCAACCCTCGGCGTTGCTCCCGCGCCTCGCTCAGCCCGTGAGCGGGAACCAGTCTGTATGTGGGATCCGAACCCTCGGGCAGGAGCACCGCCGCGCTTCCCAAGCGGCGCACTATCCAGTGCGCCACCGGGCCGGCCCAATATTAGTATTTTTAAAATGATTTTTCCATCAGTATTCATAAAGGATTTTGGTCCATAGTCGGTTTTTCTTGTAGTATCTTTCCTGGCTTTGGTACTCAGGTAATTCTGGCCTCATAATACAAGTCTGAAAGGTTTCCCACCTCTTCAACTTTTTGGAAGAGTTTGAGAAGGATTGATATTAATTCTTCTTTACACATTTGGTAGAATTCACCAGTGAAGATGTCTGATCCTAGCCTATATTTCTTGGAAGGTTTTGTTTTGTTTTGTGGTTGTCATTTTAAATTGTGGTGGAAACCACATAACATAAAATTGACTGTCTTAACCATTTTTAAGTATACAGTTCAGTAGCGTTAGTTATATTCACATTGTTGTGGAACAGATGTCTAGAAATTTTTTATCCTGCAGAACTGAAATGCATACCCATTGAACAACAACTTCCTGTTTAGCCCCCAGCTCCTAGCAACCACAACTCTACTTTCTGTTTCTATGAGTTTGACTACTTTAGATACCTCTTGTAAGTGAAATCATACAGTATTTGTCTTTTTTGTGACTGGCTTATTTCACTTAGCACAATGTCTTCAAGGTTCATCCGTGTTGCAGCACATGATAGAATTTCCTTCTTAAATAAGGCTGAATTGTATTCTATTTATGTAGTAGCACATTTTTTATCTTCCCATCTGGCAATGGACGTTTGGGTTGTTTCTACTTCTTGGCCATTGTGAATAATACAGTGAACATGGGGGTGCAAATCTCTCCTCAAGGTCCTGCTTTTGATTCTTTCAGATATATGCCCATAAGTGGGATTTCTGGGTCATATTGTTATTCTATTTTTAATTTTTTTAGGAACCTACATACTTTTTTCAGAATAGCTTCACCATTTTACAGTCCCATCAATAATGCAGAGGTTTGCAATTTCTATACATCCTCACAAACACTTATTTTTTATAATGTATTTTTTTTTTTTTTTTGTCTTTTATGTGACCAGTAAGGGGATTGCAACCCTTGGTGTGGTGTCACCCACACCGCGCTCAGCCAGTGAGCGCACTGGCCATTCCTATATAGGATCCGAACCCATGGCAGGAGCGTCGCTGCGCTCCCAGCGCCACACTCTCCCGAGTGCACCACGGGCTCGGCCCATAATGTATTTTTTAATAGTGTTCATCCTAATGGGTGTGAGATGATATCTCAATGTAGCTTTGATTTGCATTTTGCTTCTGATTAGTGATGTTGAGCATCTTTTCTTAAGCTTGGTCCTGTATGTGTGCTCTTTTTCTGATTCCTCTGTATACATGGCTGCTTTTAAATGTCTCAATCTCTCTGAGAGTCTAAACCCTGCTTTTTTCTATGGGTCTTAGGGGTTCTGTTGTATTCTTCAGTAATCTCTAACCATAGGCATGTTCTCCTTGGGTAGTCCCCTTCTGGTTTTCAAGAGCCTTGCCCAGGACAGAAACCAATCCCAAGGGCTTGGGGGGTGGGGGCCTTCAGACAAATTAGAAGATTGTCAATTCAGTCTGCTGCACTCTCTCAAGTGTTGGAATGGGACCTCCCAGAGCTGTCTTGGGGAGGGGATGGAGCAAGGGCTAGTAAAACTGCCACAGAATTTCCTACCAGTTGGAATGTGACTTTTTCTTGATTTGGCATTTATTTTATTGCTGTAGGTCTTTGACTGATTTCCAAAGCTCTTATAAAGTTACTTTAGCTGCTCTCTAGTTGTTTTGTAATGTTTCCTTGGGGGAACAAAGGCTGACCTTACTCTCCATGTATTATATTTTGATGTTTATTTCCTAGATCTAATTTGTTTGAGCACTTTTTTGCTGGCAGAACAAAAAAGCCATTAGTTAAACATTTAAATTTATCTTTTGTGCCTATTTTTTAATTACATTTTATTTGTTTGTTTGTTTGTTTATTTGTTTTTGGTACCTGGCATGTACAAGGATCAAACCCTGAACCTTGGTGTTAAATTACATGTTCTCTTGTTTTCTCATTGGTTTATATGAGTAGTTAATATATTCTGAATAATATTCCTCTGTTGGTTATATAGCTGCAGCTATTTTCCCAATTTTGTTCCTTGACTATTGTTAACTTTATGAATTTTTTATTGTTCTTGACTTTAATATCAAATGTTTTCTATTATGGTTAGTGCATTTTCCTTTTTAAGAAATTATTCTCTATCCAAAATTCATAAAGATTTCTTCCTGTACTTTCTTATCATTTCTTTATATATGAATACTGATTAGTTACCAATGCTTTCTTCTCTCTTTATTTTAATAGTTTGATAATTTTATACTTTAAATTTAGTGCTACAGATAAGAACTCTATAGTGTTATATATATTGTATTATGAAGGTTTGTTAATTCTAAGAATAGTTATTAGATGATCATATTTATTTAAGCTTGGATTTAGATGATTTTATGCCAGTGTCAGTTCTATTTGTGGCAATCGGTATAAAGTGTGTGTGTAAAGACTGAATGCAAATTTATCTTCTGCATTTGTAATGCTTTAACATTTTTGATACCTTTGCTCAGCGTTTCCATATTTTGCTTCAAGAAATATTCAAGTGTGTTTTGAGAGAAAGTGTGCCATGATCACACACCTTTGAGAAACACTGTATTAGATCACTGGAAGTTTACTATGTACATTATCAGTTTAATTAATCTTGTTATTACTGTAGCAAATAAGTCTATTTGGCTTTGTTTAACCAATTTTTTTTTCATCTGAAACATTAATTCCTCAAATAAAACATATATTAAAACTTAAGGAACTCTGTGGAACATAGGATGGAAACTAATACCTCTGAATAGTACAATTAAAATATTTCCAAATTTAGAAAAATACATTTTAAAAGTAAATATGAAATTAAATAATATAGTGGGAATCAGTTCCAAACATGTATTATTGAATCACAGTGCTGGAAAAAGACTATTTTTTGGTAGCCCATTATAACCATGACTTAATGTGCTGTTAACATATTCTGAGATCTTCGGTTGACTACATCTGCACTAGGAAAAGGAGGAACAGGATAATCAGAGACCCCAGCCCAATTAGAAGGCTTTAAGGCACCACCTGACATTTATACACCTACCCACAATGGAAGAGGCAGTGTCCCAGAGTGTAAAGAGTTAGGCATTTACTGAGTGCCTGTGATACGCTGGGTGCTTTTACATATGTCTTCTGATTTTAATCCTCACATTAATATTATGAAGTTGGTTATTATTATACCTGTTTTATAAGTGAGAAAAGTATACAACTAAGAAAGTTGACTGCTTTGCCTAGGATCCCAAAGTTAATCAAGACAGAGATAGTGTTTGACCTTGGTTTCTTTCTACCATTCCTTACTTTCTGTCATGCAAAGGTAGCTATGGTAATATATTCATGATACACATTATCCTTGTATTAGGGATAGTCAAACTAAGTTAAGCTAAGTAATTTTTCCAAAATTGCACATTTAGCAAGTGATAGAAACAGTATTTGAACTCAGGAGATTTTTAGAATTAGCTGCAGTTCCTTCCCAGATTTGGAGTTATCTTTACACATCTAAGCCACAGTTATTATGGGCCATCTGATAAGCACATTTGGTTTCACCTGTCATGTTGATTTCTTGTGGCTTTTTCTATGTAGCTTAAAGGATGGTACAGTTGGCCTTCTAAACTCAACATTACGTAATCAGTAAAATTATTTTAGGTCATAGTCTTGGTTTCAGCCAGGCTCAGAATGAAAAATTAAAACAAAGCTTTTATTGTATGATTCCACTTCTATGAGGTATGTAGAGTAGTCAAACTCATAGTAACAGAAAGTAGAATGATGGTTGTTTGCAACAGGGAGAAGGGAGAAATGGGGAGTTGTTTAATGGGTACAGAGTTGCAGTTTTTCAAGATGAAAAAGTTGTGGAGATTGACTTCACAACAATGTGAATACACTTAACATAACTGAACTACACACTTAAAGAGTTAAATTTTATGTTGTGTTTTTTACCACAATTACAATTTTTAGAAAGAACAATTTTCTTTGAAAATTTATCTTCCATGTAAAGTTAACTTATGTGGCAATTTAGGAAAATGTTACTTACTAACTTATTCTTTATTCACAGTGATCTGCAGCCCTGGATCCTACAACCCCCGTGATGGAATTCACTGCCTTCAGTGCAATAGCAGCCTGGTGTATGGAGCAAAAGCATGCTTATAGGGCATTATCTGAGTTATTTGGTGTTTTATTAAACACAAAACATATTTTTGAAATATGAACATATAATACATCACTATTATACCAAAATTAAATATATCAGATTTTACCAAAAAATGGTGCCATCATTTTAATCAGACACTGTGTGTCCAAATGCTTTATGGGGTGAACATCCTATAATTCTTATCCACTAATGCCAGACCTACATATGACTCCAGAATATCTCTTGTATCACTGCATTTTAAAAATAGTTTCAAATATACTGAATTGGGTTAGCCAATATATTTTTCAGGATTTTTAAAAAATATCCCATTTTATCTTAACTATATATGTTCACTATATTCAGAACACCATGTTCTTCTACAGTAACTTTCATTTCAACTTGTTTCATTCCTTTGATTTAATTTTATGGGATTTTATTCATTCCAGATTGACCTTTCACAGTTCCAAGCCACTTTTATAGCGTGGAATCTTACTGCAATTTACAGCCTCTTCAGTGTAAAGCCTAGTCCCAACTACACTGTAGGTTTTTAATATAGTTCAGTGTGGCTGTCTTAAACTTTTCAGTTTAAAGTCTCTTAAATTAAATTTTTGAAATTTTAAGATGGAGTAATCATTGTATATTTCTAAATTAGCATTTGAACTATCTCAATGGAGAGAGAGAGAGAGAGAGAGAGAGAGAAACTAGACAGTTTCTTTCCCTGACAACACTTCTAGAAAGAAGTATTGATCACCAGAACTTTTCATTTCATTTTTCACTATTAAAATGAATGTTTTATGACAGGTGTTACTGCCACCACCTCTGACACTTAGCCTCCCTCACATTTGGGATAGTATATTTAGATATGAAAAATTACCACAATTTTATAGATTTAAATACCAGAAAAATACATGAGTAACTTACAAAATGAGTAGTTTCTCAGTTTTCTAATTGTTGTTTATTTATGTATGTATGAAATTTACTGTCTCAGACAATCCCTATTTTTTTTTTTTCCCTTTTTGTCTTTTTTTGTGACTGGCAACGGATCGCAACCCTCAGTGTCGCGCCTGTACCGGACTGGGACTGGCAACGGGATCGCAACCCTCGGTGTTGCGCCCGCACCTCGCTCAGCCAGTGAGCGGCCGGTCTGTATGTGGGATCCGAACCCTCGGCGGGAGCTCCACCGCGCTCCCAAGTGGGGCACTGTAGCAGTGCGCCACCGGGCCGGCCTCCCTATTTTGCTCTTCATATTCCTTTCTTAGGACATAAACATTTGTAAATGGCAAACATAACACGTTGGTTCTAGGGACAACAGTTTACTTGTACCTAGGATCTATTAGACTTTTAAAAATGGACTAGTTAATAAATTTGCCACTTGTTTTGTTGTCCTATGGACAAATATAACTCCAGAATTTTCACACCAATACAAAGGGAAGAGAAATGACCTGTGGCTGTATTTTGTCATTAGGTGTGGTAGTGTTTTTTTAAAAATCCCTTTGGGCCTTCATTATCATGATGCAATTGCCTTTCTGTGGTTTATTGAGGTTTTTCAAGTACCTTCTTTCCCCTAGTAAGTAACTTATTGAAGATTACATTGTTTGGGTGAGTTACTGCTCCTCCCTAAGTAATTAGCACATGTATTCTGTAACTAATAAAAGACCTACTGAGTCTTCATGTGTAGAAGCAGTGCAATCCCCTAAAGTTTTCAAATTTCTTAATTTGTATAATATGATGAATTACATATGAATTACATATGATGAAGTACATATTCTTTCTACTCCTTAATTTTGGCTTGCTTTTTTTCCTGTTATTTAAAAATTTCAGTAATTTAGCTTGTGACACATTTTTCTGAGGCATGAACAGCATCGTGTTAGTACCTAGTCAGCCTGGGAAAGTGGGGTTGGAGCTGTGATGGCAGGATGAGTGTTGGAGACCAGAATCCCAGCAGGAAGAGAAGCTGATCTGAGAGTAGATAAACAAAGGAGGGTGATTAGAACAAGGGAAGGATTTTTAGCTTATAAAGGAACCAGAAATGGGATCACGCAAATGTAAGAAAGCAGAACAAGGTAAGATTTTAAAAGTCCAGGCAAAGAGAACTAACTGTAGCAATTGAAGCAGAGAACAAAATAGGAGAAGAAAGGGAAATATTAATTACCAGTTTTTCTTGGTTCCCATAGTAAAATGTTCTTTGCTCTATTGTATCACTGATCACATTTATTTTAGTTGGTTGTGTGTTTGTCTTCGACATTTAGTCATACTAGGATATTGTTAGTTTCATAGCCCTCTTTATCGCACATAGTTATGTGCTTAATAATTCTTTTATATTAATAGATTATTAAAATCTGTGAGTTATGAATATATCAATAACAAGACAGATTTGCTTCTATTAACAGATAGAATGTGAAATGTTGAAAGTTGTTTAAAGTGATGACATTGTGTGTGATAAAAATTACAGATGAATCCCAAAGGGAGATTATTATCATAAAGGAGTCTCAAGTGGTTTTCTGTTTGCATCAAAGTAGTATCTTCCATTGATATAATGCCTTAATATTTACAAAACATTTTTTAAAAATTAGACAATCTGATGGTTACACCAACTTGTGAAGTTATAAAGTCAAATATGATTCCCACTTGTACTTTATTAACTAGATTTTTTCTCATTATAAATATGTAGTATGTGTTCATTTGGTAATATGATATAAGAGCCTTTAGTTTGGTCCAGAAATCTCAATGGAAACTATCCAAAAGAAGTAAAACAGAAATTCAGTGAAATATTACATTCAATGGTATTAATTACATTACAAATAATAATGTAAAGGGAATTAACAGAAATGACCTGCAAGAGAGAAATGGTTGAATAAATTATACTATTTCTGTATGTTAGAATGTTATTGAACTGATGCCGGAGGAGAAGGGGTCTGGGAAGGCCAATAATTGGCCTCAGCCCTCCCTGTCCTCTTACCAGGTTCTTGACTTTACCACAGGAAAAAATTCAAGGCAGAGTCACAGTAGAAAATGAGAGCAGGTTTAATGCAATGAAAAAGAGATGTAGACTTCCCAGAGACAGTAGCATAGCTCCAAAGACTGAGCAGGGCCCACACCAAGTATGATATAAAAGTAAGAAATATACACTTAAAGTTTAATACAGAGTGCAGGCCAGCTTAAGAGAGTGAGCAGCCGCTTGCTGAAAGTAAGTATGTTTCAAAAGAAAGCATGCACACCTCAGCCAGCAAACTGTGGCTTGGCCCCAGGAAAGTGAGCAGCAACTCCACCTTCTGCTGGGATTCAGCTTTTATAGTTTCACTGTCTAATACATATTCATGCTGTCTAATGAATATACACTCCACTTTACTGAGCATGCTCAGCTATCATGGTTATACAGCCCCTTTCTACTCAATATGCTCAGCTACTGAATTTGTATGAGTCAGACCCCTGAGGTCTCAATTTCCCTGTGTTGATGCCAAAAATAGCTCCAACAGACAACAGTAACTCTCCTCTAAGGGAGGGCCTAGAGGAAAGGTCTGAGGCCTTGGAGAGTGGCTTGAAACCCAAAGGTGTGTCCTGAAATCTGAACCCACAGAGACTGAGGACCTCCTATCTCAGAGCCATTAAAATCACATTTTTAAATTAATTAAGGTTTTATATATATACACCCATATGTTATATTTGAATATGAATTTATCTGTAGTATTGTTATTTGTATTGTTTAGATTTTTAAAACAAACACACCAAAACGTTAACAATGGTTGTCTCATGTTATGGGATCATGTATGAGTTTTTTTTGTTTGTTCGTTTTTGATACCCTCTGTTTTCCAAATTTTCTACAATGAAATGAATTACTTTCAAAATCTTGGAAGCAATCAACATATTTTGAAAAATTAAAATAGTAGCAAATTAGAGAAGACATTATTGCTCATCTCTCCATTATCAATTTACTTTTCCCCTTCTTTCTAACAGAGCACCAAGTTTGTTTACTCCAGAGAATGATCCTTTTGAGCCAGTCAGCACATGGCTTTTTCTGGCTACTGCTTTTGTTGCAACTATGAGGTAAACCAGCTTGAGGATGAAGCCCACACTGAGGACAAAGAGTGGAGATACTAAAGGCCTGGGGCATTGGTGATGTTGAATCACTGCCCTTACTGTATCTGACCCCCAACCTGCCCTGGACTTCTTAGTTCTGTCAGATAGGAAAGTTCCTCGAGTTTAAGCAAGTTAGATTTTCTGTTACTTGTAGCTACAAGCATCCTAATTGATACAGTATTAATTACAGGAAACTTGTAAAATAGAGGATTAAAAGTAAGGGGGAAATAGTACTTACAGTTATGTCCCAGAGATATATACCCAGATATCAGCAATGATAACATTTTGGTAAATTTCCTACTTTTGTGTAAATTTTTTTTTTTGTGATATATGTAATGTTATGCAGCCAATATTTCCCTTAATGTTATATATTTCCATACTATTTTATTCAGTCAACATAATTTTATGACTATAATATTTCATGCATTTCAGCAAAAATACTATAATATGGTTAAGAATTTTTAATTGTTGGACATTTCTATTGCTTCCAAATTTTCACTGTTACATTTAGCACTACGTTGACATCTTCTTATTTAAAATTCTGTGGTGTTTTTATGTCTTCTTTATGCTAACTACCCAGAAGTAGAATTCCTAGGTTTGGATATTTTTAATTCTCTGGACCATTTTTCAAATTTATTTCCTAAAGAATTATACCAGTTTATAGTACAGCAGTGATAGAGTATATATCTACTGTACCCTCTCCAATGTCATTTTTTGTATTATTTAGTTTGATAGGTGGAAATAGTTTCCTGTATTATATTTTCATTTTTTTGAGTACAAGTGAGGTTGAACTTTCCTCATATAATAATGGCGCTGCTATTGCTGATTTTTATTTATTGAGTGCTTATTTTAATTTTTATTTTGTTTGAAATCCATCACATAGATTTTCATATTTAACTTGCCCAACTCTGTGATTTATTATTATTATTTTGTATGTGTGGAAAATAAGTCACAATAATTAAATAACTCTCAAGTTTACATAGCTGGTAAGTGGTAAAGGTGTGTGTCAGTTAAGATTTTGTTCTGCTGCAAGTCACTGAGAGCCCTGATTCACTGGTCTCTGTTAGCTGGTGCAGTGTCATCAGGCCTCAGACAACTTGCATGCTTTTGTTCCCCCATCCCTAGTGCAGCTTTAGGCCTCCTGGTTGCAGGTGTTGTTATGCTTCCAGGCATTTAATTTACCTTTCATTCAGAAAAAAAAAAGGTTGAAAATGAAAACCCTCTACAAGACTTTACATTATTTTGAACAGAATAGTGTCATAAGGCTACCTGACACTTTAAGGGAGGTTGGAAATTGATGCATGCATTTTTTATTCTCATTAACAGAGAAAATGGGTAAAAAAAAAAAAAAAAAAGAAGGTGGGCATAGACTTCAGATGCTTGTTGAGTAGGCCAATGTCTTTTTCTTACACAGATCATCCTTTAACGAGACTGCATTGATATACACCCTTTACATTAATAAAGTCTATATTTAATATGTTCATTCTCTTTCCCCATGTATAAAGGAAACCAGAATATTTCACCCCCAAATATGCCTCACTGACATAAATATCTATGGGGCAGTTGGGGTGTGGCAGTTAAAGAAAGGACTGAGCTGCTCTGTCTTTCCTATGGCAGACCATGCAAAGTTCTCTGAAAAAGGTGCAGGAGGGCTACCACCTTCCCTTTCCACTATATGCAGAAATGTAAGATCTCCCTTGCTTATCAGCTCAGAGATGGCGCCAGCAGGGCCAGAGGAGTCTGGGAGCAGATTTTACTACCTTCCTGTAGTTTCACCACCTTGGGGAACCTAAAGCTGCTTGTTCCTTTGTCTTGTCACTTGTAAATTTATTGTTCTTTGTTAGATATGCTGTATCAGCTGGACCCTAAGCCACCATTTGGAGAGAGGCTTTTGAACTGAGCTTTCCTCCTATGTCATGAACGCTGCATGCGTAAATAAAAATTCTTGTTTTTCTTGTTAATCTGTCTTTTGTTACAGATGCATCCCAGTTATGATCTTATAAGGGTTGAGAAAAGAAATTATATTTTCTCCCCTTCACATAGTACAACTGCAAACTCTCATCCATTTGTTGCATCCAGGTTGTATTTCAGAATCATGGATGATGTATAGAAGTTTACATCAGGTCCAGGGTCCCTATGGTCTAGACGATTTGTCTGCCTCCAGCCTACCTAATATAAAATAGATGAGAAGGAAGAGAGTAACTAATTTAAAACTCCCATGCAGAAAAGGGAGGACAGAGAAAGACATCTCAGTCATCCATCTAGGTGGACAAAATATAGTGAGATCTTCCTGCTGTCAAATTAGTGTAAGTTCTCTGATCAGCCCTGAGTCTGTATGGTTATCTTCTTTATCCATTATATTCCACTTTCTGGAAGCTGCACTGTAGTTTCAGTTCACTCTCTGTTACAAGTGGAGGCCCGGGATACTCACAGACTATAATTGACCAGATTTAGATTTCTAAGGAGCAGTACAGTTATCTTTTCCTGGGTTGTGTTGGGATGTGTCATCATGGTCAAGCATGGTGACAAAAGATGCAAAAGATGATATTCTTCCATGATTATGGAAAAATTTCTTCATCTAGCTTCTGCCTTGAAGAAAGAAGCACGATGCCTTGAGTCCTCTTGATTTTGTAGTCAACACTTATGTCAACTGGGCATGCTGCTCCTACTCATTTACTAAGTAACCTGAAAGTCTGCCAGTTTTGGATGAGGCTCAGAGTGAAAGATGGCTCCACAACCAGTCCAGGCCACTGTGCAAACTTCTCTCCACTTGGGCAGAACTGTGATCCAGTGGCACAAACATGCTGGGAGTGTCATGGCTGATCAAGGTGTTGCATGGACTCTTTGGCAGGTTCCTAGAGGTACGGTACAGCAGTGTGAGCCTTTGGGATATTAGAGAAATCCATGCTGTCCTCTGTAGATAACTATTCTTTTGAGAAACAGATTGTGGATGGGTGCTGGTTCTGGTGTTGGCCAACAAGTTACCATGTAATCTGAACTGCATCGTGAAGTGGGTTCAACCCAATGACCTGTAAAGTTGGGTGTGCACAGCAGCAGTCTATCATCCAGTGGAAGTGGTGTACCAATGTATACAAGATTGGGCTCAAGCAGGTCCTGAAGGGGTCTGAGCAAGTGGCTCAGACTCTCATAGTTTCTGCTCCTGCCCCCTACCCCCACTTCAACCTGCACCTATGACCTCATAGGGAGTTCTTGATGATATCTTAGCCTGATTTGTAGATGGTTGTACACAGTATATTGGCAGCATCCACAAATGGACAGCCCTACTCACAGAGGTGTTCACAAAAGAAAATGGGGAAGGGAAATCCCAGTCAGTGGAACTTTGAACAGTGCACCTGTCTGTCCACTTTGCCAGGAATAAGAGATGACTAGAAGAATCTAGATCTGCACAGATTTAAAGCAATAAATCAACAGTTTGGCTCACTGATCAGAGACATGGAAGAAACAAAATTGGAAGTTTGTTAACAAGGTATTGTGAGAATATGTATGTAGCTAGATCTCTCCAAACAAGTACAGGGTGTGAAAGAATGTGAACTGGAGAGAAACTCAGCAGAGAAGAACCTTAATAACCAATGCATAAGATGACCTATTCTGTGGACATCTTCCTTGCTAATAGACTCATGAACAAAGTGGCCATGGTGACAAAGATGGAGGGTTTGCATGGTTACCAAGGCATAATGTAGCTACAGCCACTTCTAAGTGCTCAGTTTCCAGCAGGAAAGTCCAATAAGAAGCCCCAGTATGGAAACGATCACCAGGGAGACAGCCAGCCACCTGGTAGCAAGTTGACTACACCGGACCAAGTTGATCATGAAAGGGGCAGTGCTTTGTTCATGCTGCAAGTGGATAGATTTGCCTTCCCTGCCTGTAGTTATTTCTTCCAGAGCCACCATCTGTGGATTTACTAAATGCTCTTATTGCTGTCATATTCCTCATAGCACTGTTGCTGACCAGACCTCATTTCACAGCAAATGATGCGTGGTCATGGGCTCATGCCCATGTTATTCACTGGTCTTATCGTGTTACCCATTACCTTGAAGCATATGTACTTATAGAATGGTAGAATGGCCTGCCAAGGACTCCTATGGGCCACTTGGGTGGACTCACTTAGTGGAGCTAGAGTAACATCTTTGGCGTGATTTTTGCTCTGAATCAGCAACTAATAGTAACTGGCCAAATTCTCTTTATTGATTCTATGGCGTATGGTGTTATAGTAAATATTTTAAGAAGGACAGAGTAAAATCCTTAGAACTGTCCCTTCTGATATACCTTAATTAATAGTGCTGTTTCTTCTGTAGTTAAGATTCGTGGGTCTCAGAATTGTGAGTGTGTGCTATGGAGTAGATGATGGGAATGGATTCTCACTATTACTCCTTATATCCACTAGCAAAACATCTGCTTCCTGTCTCTGCAATTTGGAATTCGGCTACTTTAGAAGTAGTATTTCCCAGAGGAAGAATGCTTCTATTAAATTGTAACCTGGACTGCTACCTCATGCTATTGAACCACTGGCAAAAGGAGGTTTTCTATAGTGGTTGGAGTGATCAGTCCCAACCATCAAGGGGAAATTGGGTTGCCATAACAAAGTGGGGGCAGGGAGATCCTCTGTGTCATATCTTTGTGCTCCCTTGTCCTGTCGTAAACGTTAATGGAAGACTACAAGACTACAGCACCCAATATAGGTGGGGCTGGGGATGGCACAGAGTGAAATTACGACAGCTATGGAAATATGCCTTTCTCGCCTGCTGCAAGGAGTCACTGACTGCAGGCCCCGCTTCTGCACTGACTCCACACTGTCTACACTGTGGCCTTGCTTCCCATGGGCTGTCGACCATCAGTGACTGAGTGTGGCGTGGGCCCTGATGCAGGTCCATTCCTGGAAGTGTGGGAGCTTTCTGATGGGAAGCCCCACCATGACTTCTCAGAGCTGCCCCACAGTCTCAGGCTCTAGCCGAGGCCTTCCCTCCTTTCTTCTCTTCTCATGGAGCCAGGCCTACATTGTTATCTGGATGAGCTCCCAGCCTCTTCTCTCTTCCTCTCCTTTTGCTCTTACAGGCACTTCCAACTAAACCTCTTACATGTCTAATCCTATTGTTGTGACTGTTTCTCAGAGGTTCCACACCAACCCAAGTAATGTGAGGAGCCAGGAGTGAACTGAGAATAGAGGCAGTGGATGGAGCTCTGCCACTTGTTCCCTCACCACCTAGTGGGCAAGGAGGGTGAGCTCCTGAGTGATGTGTCCAATGCAGGCGTGATGACTTAGGTCGAAGAAAGATAAGGGGACAACGATGCCAGCAAGGACAGCAGAGTTGGCTGACTACTGTTAAGTCAAATTGATGCTTGGAAAAGGAATGAGAAACTGAGGGCCTTTAACAAGTGACTGATTCCAACATGTGAGAGCGGAGGGCCTCTCTGGTAGCTTATGAGAGACCCTTTTACCTGTACTGTCAGGAAGCAGGGGATTAAAGTTTTAGGGTGTTTCATCAGAGAACAGGAATATAAAACTGGCTATGTAAGAATTCATTAGGACACTTGACTTTTTTAATGGCTTAAAGTCATTGTTTATAAATTTTCACATGTGCTTGGCGGGATACAATATTTACCCCTCTGGCAAGGACCCTAGGTTATGGACAAACTTCTAGAAGGGCTCTTAGAGGCCTGGAAAAATTGATGGGCTGCACTAAGCAAATGAGAAATCCTGAGCTGCCCTGACAGATGGTAGAGGAAAGAATAGAGAAACTGAGGGATTGAGAATGCTGGAACTGATAAAGTATGGGAGGTTAAAAACCTGAGACAGCTCTATGTTCCACAGAGGGCTTCAGGTCACACCATTCACAGGGCCAGTGGGGAGGGATGCACTTGTCTGAGCAGCACCAGCATCATTGAACTTTTCAGCGGTGGGTTTCCTCTACAGGCCAGAACTGATGGCAGGAGACATAGAGAACGTAATGCAAGTCATACAGCCCAATGGAATGCTTAACTACTGGCACTACGTGACCACGCACCCAGAACTGCCCACTGTACATTAGGTGGGGGCTGACCCGGCAGCAGGCTGTCATTAGAAGGAAGTGGTACATCCAGGACTGAGTCCAAGCAGGACTAGAGTGCCCAAGTAAGCTGCATGAGCTGGTAGCCCAAACCAAGTAACATACAGCAATCGTACCATTGCCCGCTTCCAATCTCATATCAGTCCAGCCAGCTGAAAAATGAGGAAAATCCCAAAACTGGTTTATGGATGAATTGAATTGGCTCTGTCAATGAGCACAAGCTGAAATTTGACAGCAGCTGCCCTATTTTAGAAGTTGGTCTGAAAGACAGTGTCGACTGAAGAATATGAGGTGGTTATTCAAAAAGTTCCTGGAGAGATTCGTATTATCTTTCAATTCTATTTTTCCATGAACTTTTTGAAGTGCCCTCATATGTACCAATTCCTAGACAGTGGCCAGTGGCCTGGTTACCAGCAGAGGACTGGAGGGAAAAGACTGGAAAACTGGAGACAAGGAGGCCTGGGTCAAACAAAGGCTGTGGTGGACACGTGGTTGGGCACTGAGTATGAAGACTTTTCCTTCACATTAGTTAATACCCAGAAGAAAACGTGCCTACAAAGAGGTACTAAACAACTGTGTAGTCAAGCTGTCTGGGCTAGTTGACATTTGCCAGCTTTCATAATTAGCTATGCCAGAACCCCACACAGACATTTAAAGGAAGTGGCCGGGACAGAGAGATGGAGCTACATATGGGCCCAATAGCATGGGTACCTGCCTTCCCAGGCTGATCTTGCTACTGCTATCTCTGAATGTCAAACTCATCAGGAACAGAGACCAATCCTGAGTCCTCTCATAGCACTATTCCTCAGGGACAACAACCATCCACTTGGTAGCAAATTGATGATATCTGACCCTTTCCAGTGGTTCGTGCTTACAGGGATGTATACATACTCACTATATATATGTATATCACCACCACCAGGGGCTAATAGAAGGCCTAACCCCAAGGCATAGATTCCTGTTCAGAAGCACATCCAACCAGGGCTTGGACCACTCATCAGCATAGGAGGTGCAGGAATGGGCTGGACACCACCCAGCAGGGGATGGGAGCACTGTCTGCTTCCAGGGAGGGGGGGTGAGAGGCCAGCTCCCACTGAAACCAAGGGTAAGGGTGCGGCTTTTCATTGGTGTTTGCGTGGAGTAGGGTGGCTATGGTTAGAAAGGTTTCCTGCTGCTAGGTCCAACTTTTCCTGTCCTTTGGCTTTTCTTGGAGCTTCTTTGGACTGTGTCTGTTGGCAGATCTGGGATCTATGGGAGGCAATAAGGAAACCAGGGAACTCACTGTACTGTCATTCTTCAAATCCCAGGTCCTTAGGCAGCCATCGTCTTCTTTCCACCTTTCAGTCTTTCTATGCTTATTTGTTGTGGTATGTCCAGAGTTTTCAGTAAAGAGAGAGAGGACCTGGAGGAATGAGGCTGCTCTATCTTGGCAGAACCTGAAGTATCTCATATTACAGTTTTATTATCTTCTTAATATCTACACAGTCTCTAGTGACAGTTTCTTATCCATTCTATTGTGACTTCTCCTTTGACCTATGGGATATTTGGAATTCTATTTCTTAATTTCCAACATATGGAGACTTTTTAGTTTTATTACTGAGTTACAGCTTAATTGAACTGTTGTCAGGATTCATCATCTATGTGATATCAATTCTTTATAATGAAACATTATGGCTTGAAGTCATTGTTTGTAAATTTTCCACATGTGCTTGTAAAACATATGTATTCTGTAATTTTTTCAGGAAGAATTATGTACATGTCCACAAGGACAGCTTTGTTAAATTATGTTGTTTGGGTCTTTGTATCTTTTATGATGATTTTGCTTGCTGTTCATTCCACCAATTACATTTAAAAAATACCCTATAAAATATAGCATGCATCCTTGCCTTATCAAGATCTAATAGTTATTTGTACTTCTACAATTTTATAGCTTTACCCTTTAAGAATGCATATGAAATAAAGATTTCAATCAAATGAAAACAAACAAAAAAATCACCGCCGGTAGAAATTCACTAAAATAAATCCCAAAGAGTTTTCCTCAGAAGAAAAGGGATTTGCAGTGAAAGGTGGAGAAAGGAATAAAAACCAACAAGATGGCAAATGTGGGGATACAACTAAAAGAATAGTGATTATTAGAAAAATAATAGTAATGACTGTTCAGATTTAAAATACACAGCAATAAAATACTCATACATCAATAAACATAATGAAGGAAAAGGTAAAGTAGTTAAACCGCACTGTAACTTTAAACTGCACTTTAACTTTGGCATTGTTTGTAAAAATGACAAAAGCATCAATAAGTATTAAATCTTCATAAGTCATGAATATATACTGTAATCTACAGGTCACTAATTAGTTCTGTATATGTAATTCTAATTCAGCAGGCCTCTTTCAGCATATTGAAGACATTTAACTGCCTTCAGAATCCCAGGTTTCTTTTGATACATTAGCTACTGGCATAATGGTTTCTTTTTTTGAATGGAATCTGTTTTCTCTGGCTGCCTTCAGGATTTTCTTTTTTCTTGATTTCACCACAGTGCTGCTCCTTGGGAATTCTCCATTGGATTGTCATCCATCATGTTCAGAAGGTCAGCAGCCATTCTCTTTTCAACTATTGCTTTTCGGCTCAGTCCTCTCCCTTCTGGAACTCCAACGAAGTACTCTCTGCATTCTTTACTCTCTTATGCATTTTCTATCCACGCTTTCCTTTTGATTTGTCTTCAAATTCACTCTTCTCTCTTAAGCTGTGTCTAATATGCTGTTAAACCCATTCAATGGAATATTCAATTTCAGTTATTATATTTTTTAGTTCCAAAATTCCCATTTGGTTCTTTTCAATTTGCTAGGTCAGTTTAGGTTTCAAATCCTCTGCTGAAATGTCCAATTTCATCCTGTCATACTTGAATGCAGCACATTTGTTTTATATTCTGGGTCTGATTGTTCCATCATCAGAAGGCCCTGTGATTCTGCTCCTTTGTGTTCACGTTAGCCCTGTGTGCCTCTTTAGCTTTGATAGTATGCAAGAGAATGTATTTGAAAAATGTTGGCAATCATAATTTATGGCCAAAGGCAATGGTATCTTCTTCCACAGAGGAGTCTGGAGGCACCAACAACCTGGGATCACTTTAACCAAGTTTCCGCAATTGAGATTTTCCGGGGTAATCCAATGACTTACAGATGGGCTGCAGTTCAGAGGATGCCTGGTTCACCCTCAGATCACCTGTGCACCTCATGTGCAGCCCACGGGGGCCACAGACTGAAATATGGGGAGGTTACCAAGGTCCCCATCCTTGGTGTACCCAGACTCTAAATTTTGCCCCACTTATCTCATGAAATGTCAAAAGTGCCATTCACTTTCTAAGCACACTATTCCAAATAGGAAACATACTCAGGGCAAAAATGCTCAGAATGCCCCGCTGAACTCTAATATGGGCTTTTCTAGGTTCTTGGTCTGGTAGTTTTTTTCCAATTTTTTATTTCTCCAATGGGTTCAAGAAGAGCCATATATTCTGTACAGCTTTTTCTAGTTGCCTTTGACAGGAGGATTGTTCTAAATTACCTGTTCTTGTACTTCAGAAATGTGAAGTTCTTAGTTTTATAAAAGAAAGATGTTTGATTTTTACTTATTTTTTAAAAAGGCTTTCCCCAAGCCACAGCAGAGGAAACGCTAATGTGCTTCCATAAAAGGAATCTGAATTTAAGATATTTACTTACTGTTAGTTCATATTTCTAGATAAGTGATTTAATAAGCATTACATTTACTTGTAGAAATGACAAAGTAAAAATGTATTATCACAGTCAGCACCATTGGACATAACTATATTATTACTTTTGTGTAAAGCAGTGTCCACTTATATCAGTGTAATCTAGTGTAAAGCAGTGTCCATTCACTTAAATATCAGAAGTAAATGTTATAATATGTATTACAGTAAGCCTCAAGGATTATATTTTAAATAACTCAAAATATTTGAAGCATTTCGAATATTTTTAATGACATACATTTTATTAATCTTGCTTAATCTATTTTAAAAGTCTGAAATATTTCAAAGGATTCTCCTAAATGTGACTATACGTGGAGGTGCAAAACTCAGTTTAATAGATATTTTATAAATCATTTCAACACACACAACCATACAGCTATACATACAAATTGGGTCTAATTATATAAATTCAGCTACACATAAAATTAAGGTATTACAAACATTTTCTTGGCAGATATTTTATAAAAATGGGATAGAAACTAAGACATTATATAAATTATGTATCTTAAATTTAAACATGAGGATAGAATATGAAAAAATGAGCCCTGAATTAAGTTATTCATTTTGGCTTAATTAGAATCTTCAAAATGTTTTAATTTTGATATTCTCATATTCTTAATATATCAAGTAATAAACTGTTTTACATACACCTTGTGCTTTATAAATATTCAAGATCTAATCTATGTGTTTCACACACATTCACTCATGGAACCTACTTGGGGGATGGGACTGTTCCCCCCATTTCACTGATAAGCAGTCTGAGTTACGGGTTGATGGGCAATGTTGACCTGACACAGCCAGCAAGTGGGAGAACTGGGCTAGAATCAGACCTTCAAAGGCCAAAGTCCTTACTGCTAAGTTACATTAAAGCAAAGAGACTGCAAACACTCATTTGGCATATTTAGAACATAAACGTTAAAAGGATGCTCTGGCCTTTGTTTCTGGAGACTGTGATTCTACAGATGTAGTGTAAGGCCCAGGCCAGGGATGCCTGTTAACTCCTGTCCTCATCTCTCCTGGGACCCAGAGCCATCCCTACAAATAGCATGTTCTTGCCCTTGATTCCTGAAAGCCTCATGCATGGGCTTCCCTTCTGATGATTTTCCTTTCCTCTTTTTCCCTAACTAGAATTCCCTTTGGTATCTTCAACACTGAGTACAGTGTTTTCCATCTGTCAGATACAGAGGAAAAATGGTGATTGGGGATTTATTAATCATTAGAGTCGATACATAAAACTGATGTATGATAAACTGGTACGGGACGTGAACACTTATTGGAAAACTCACTTTTACCAAAGAATTTATAAAAATATATCATTGTTCTCAGTCTATAGAAAACTGTAATTCATAAATGTAATAAGTGTAATCTTTTAGTATATTTTTCCTGTAACAGTCTGTTGAAAATGAAAACAGAAAGCTATGGTTTTATATTTATCTGGTACCTTAGAAAGTATCACATATATTTGGTAAATTATACCATTGAAAATAATTTGTTTTTTATTTTTCAAACACTGGGTCTATGGAGTATTTAAAATTTTTAAAATTCAAATTATAGATAGTAAATAACACAATTAAGTGCATATGTATATATATGCACATGCTTATTTTTATAGCTGTGTGCAAAGTCATAGACCTTATGTAGCTGTATTTACATAGACAGATTAGAACAGCAGAGTCTCCCTCGCCTCCAACGCTCCCTTCATTGTTTGTGTCCAACTTTCTTTGATGTCTGACTTAAAAGGAATTTCCAGCCAATGGTGCATTGCTTCTTTTTGTCTTTCGTTTGTTGTGTTTTAATCACATGCTGCTTATATTTACATCCACCTTTCGGATACCTGTGAATTCAGAGGGCAACTGTTTAACCCGCTGTATAGATGCATGCATGTATGGAAAGAAAAGTTTCCAGCTGGAAAATTTAGATAATTCTGATGCATAAATGTGAAGGAAAATTATCTTACCCAAAGACTACTTTTGTTTTGTTATATTCCTTTTTTTCCCTCCCTTAAGGGGCTCATTATATATTAAAATGGAGTTTTTAAGTTTTCAATATTTTAGATATTTCTAACACACCTCTTAAAACCTGTTTTGCTTTAAGTTTCAACCCTTCCATTTTGGTTCCATATTCAAATTAATCACCCCCTTTATTTCCCCTCCAGATTATTATATAACCTTACTTGTCCTTTCGGGTGTAGGTATGCTGTTTGTTGTGCTAAAAAAGCCCATTATGTTTCTTTTAAAGATATTTAGTTTCTTGGCTTACACATACGCACGTTTTGATCCTTACTTAAATGTTATTATTTGTAACATATAAATATATATATATATATATATTTTTTTTTTTTTCCTTTTTGTCTTTTTTCGTGACCGGTAATGGATCACAACCCTCGGTGTTGTGCCCGTACCGCGACTGGCAACGGGATCGCAACCCTCGGTGTCGCGCCCGCACCACGCTCAACCAGTGAGCGGACCGGTCTCTATATGGGATCCGAACCGGCAGCAGGAGCGCCGCCGTGCTCCCAAGCGCCGCACTCTACCGAGTGTGCCACCGGGCTGGCCCATAAATATATTTTAAGGTATGAATTGGCTATAATTTATCTACAACCTACAAAAAGATATATGATACAGGAAATAATTTTTTTTTTTTGTATAATTCTCCTTTATTGCAATCATGCCTCTTTTAAAATGGGAATGTTTTCCTCAGAAGAAGACAGGAAGGGCGTGTGGGAGCAGCTGGATGGAACTGGCTATAGGTCTACCCATGGGGACTGGAGAAACCTTCTCAGTCTTCTGTCCACCACCACCACCACTCTGACTGTTTTGATTGTGAACAATCTTTATTCATTTATTTATTTATTTTTGAGAAATAGCACATGGTTTAAAGTCACAGACTTAACATTACATAACATGGTCAGATTACCTTCATAATTAATTTATGTTAATTAAATGAAACTGAAATTTGTGTGGATTAAGTGAGAAAAATGTGTGCAGGGTGCATTATAGAGTATAACTAGCCCAAGCAGGCATTGCTTTTAAAGAGTAAGACTTTTAAAAGTCACTTGTACCATACAATATTAACTTCGCAATTTTATCAGTCGCTACTTCATATCAGGAGGTAGCAAAATTATGCTTAAAATTATAAATGGTGACATTGATGTAGGTTAATGACGTTAATACAAAAGCTCAAAGGGGCATGTGATGCCACCACTTTTTAAGTTGGTTTAAGGACTTTTGTTAATATACTAGGCTAAGCTGTATTTCACACATAGAATGCACTCAATAAATATCTAGAGTATGAAATAAATAATTGAAGAAGGTTAGCAGCTACTCCGCTAGAAGAATGTTTGCATGGAAGTAGTGCTGTCCCTTCTAGCCCTGACTGTGCCCCATGCAGGATCGTGGAATTTTCTGGGCTTTGGAACCAGAAAGACACAGCCTCAGTTCTACTGCTGAAACTAGTTACCTACCATGTGTTGATTTCCTCATTGACACAGCAGAGTTGATAAAAGGAAGATATCAGATGAAAAAATTTGAAATTTGAAATTGTAGTTTTTGTCATATAACTGTCATTTAATAAATGGCAATTTACTTCACTTGTGTCGAGGAAGACTGGATTATATTTGGTCATATTTTAAAAATTTCAGCGCAAGGATCATTCCTAAACAAACTGATGCCTGAATACTATATTGTCAAGAGATATAGATATAGTTTGGTTAGGAATCGAAAAATAGGCTGAACATTTAGACTAGGTCACAACATTTGTGTGAGGAGCTACTTTTTACTTTGACAAGTATCAAGATTGGCATAGTTGAATTAGGGGAATATGTTGCTGCTCATCCCCTATATTTGTATATTTGGGAAAAAGCGAATGGTAAGACTTCAAGTCGCAAGCTCTGGCATGAAGGTGCTGGGTTTTTAATTTAACTCCTCATTCACTAGGCTGAGTCTTGAGGC
This sequence comes from Galeopterus variegatus, assembly GCF_000696425.1. Classification (NCBI taxonomy): domain Eukaryota; kingdom Metazoa; phylum Chordata; class Mammalia; order Dermoptera; family Cynocephalidae; genus Galeopterus; species Galeopterus variegatus. Next base: position 185,382 of record NW_007727417.1, on the reverse strand, counting down.
AGTTTCTGAACCTTCCTGGGCCTACATTTACTTTTCTGCAAAAAAGTGGATAGTGTTAGCCACTGTTTGGGGGGATTACAAAGTTAAATGAGATAATAAGTGAAAGAACCTAGCATAATTCTTGGCTGATGATATACATTTACTGATTGTCTGAGAGTGGATTTTTTAAAACTATGAAATAAACTACTTGATTATACATAGAATATTAATAGTTTCATAGAAAGACATTACTTGTGGCATACTTTTCTGTTTTTCCATTTTAATTATAGGAATTACATGCTTAAGAAGGGGATAATCCCTGAAATCAAGTAAAAATAAAAATAAAAGTACATTTATTTGATAATGTAACTATAATAAATAAGGGAAAAGGAAATGAATATTCTCATAAAATGTATTTGGGAATAGTTCAGCCTGAAATTTAAATTCCAGGAAGTTTTTAAAAATAGAAAACATTAATCATTAATTAAAATATTATTATATATTAAATAAAATTGAGAAATGTTTCTACTTACTGAAAATTAAATTGAAAATTAAGGTGGCAATATTTACAATTGTTTTTAGTCATCAGGCTTTATCAATAATTTACTAAAATGACTTCAAGCATATCCTTGGATTACTTGTGATAATTCTGTGCATATATCATGGGTCAGCCATAGGCTTTATGCATTTCTCTGAACTTAACAGGAAGGAACTGAACAGTATACATAAGCAGTATACATTTTTGTATCATAAACTGCCCATTGGCCAAGCATTTAGAGTGTGTTTTAAGTTGTCATAATGTTATTGAAACTTTGGGTGAACACTCTCAGCCTGACGGTCAGTGTCACTTAATATTTGATGGGATTTATTCATTTAAAAATTAGGTATTTAAGATTAATTTCTACAGTTTTTGTGTTAAAGCTAAAACAGCAGGTGCTTTGCCAGATCCATAGTGAAATTCAACACTGGTGAAAGCTGTAGACAACCATCCCTATAAAACACTTTTCAAACAGGCTATGAAACTACTACATTTCTTCACAGAAAACTCAGTTCATTTATTTTATCAATTCACTAGATACATATTGAGGTATTTAATTATCTTACATTGTAGAGGATTCATAAAGCCAATGTACTTCACAGGGCCTGGTTTTCCAAAGCCTTGCAGTTTCAAACATTGACCTTGCAAAGGACAGGAAATTTTCCCCAGGCTATAAAGTCTCTGTTGTAAGATAAAGAATTGTAACACAGCAAGGTTGCTGGCTCAAAGACAGACAGGTTACTGATTGATATGTGAAGATACTGGGAAATTGCCGTAAGAAGAGAGTGTTTGCTAAAATCAAGCCTTTGTTGCAAATTGCATTATAGAAGGTCACCTTGCTTGACTTATTGAATGTTACCAGCTTCTTTTGTTAAACTTGTTAAACTGTACTTGGTAAAACCCCACCTCTGTCTCTTCCTGTAACTTGCTGGTCTGGAGAATAAATGCAGGAAGAGAACCCCAATTCGTGGTTAATTTCCCAAATGGAAGGAATGCCTCATGCTTGAGGGTTCTGGGATTTTAACCCCTTTCTGGTACATCTCACTGCTCAGAAGAGATGGCTTTGAGTAATCTTTGGTGGCTCTGTCACCCAGGGGACAAGGGGTGACAAATCTGTGGGAGGCAAAGCAACATTACATAGAAAGTTAAAATATGCAGAAGTACTCAAAACTGCAAAATAAAGTGTAAGAAACTTGTATTTTAAAAATTGGAAATAAGCAGGTATATAAATAACAAAACTGTAAATTTGACTTCTTTTATTATCAGTAAGTACCAATGTCTCTTCAATATAAGAAATGTTCTTCAGCATCAGAAATTTTACACCAAAAGTGGATTTTTTTCCTGACTTATATCAGAAATGGCCAATGCCATAGTTCATCCTAAACTATCACAACAGTTGGGTACTTGGTGTGTCCCAGGTTGCTGTGCCCTGGATATCTGAGATTTGCAAGTTACTGTAATGAGAAACCAAAAGACAACAGGGCAGGGAATAAGAATGGGAGCATTTAGTTGCTCTTCAATATATACATTGGCCTTAAGCAAGGACAGTAAATCACTCTGAATCGATAGATTGAATACCATTGAACAAGCCTTTAACATAAAGACACTGGGTGATGTTGTGGGGATTGAATGTCTCATAGCCTGAATTAAAACAATTTGTAAATAATAGAGCAAACAGACATAAAATTAACTATAATGCAAAGTATGATATGATTTCTAAATCATATGCCTAAAATAAGATACCAAATTATATTATGACAGGGACACAGTGACAATCCAATTAGGACTAAAGAAGCCTTCTCACAAGCAATGGCACTTGGTTGGACACTGAAAAATTGTTAATATCTCAACATGTTGAAAAGGACACTCGAAGCAGAATTTGGAAAAGTAGAGGCAAGTTCAGAGCATAGCTGGGGCACCCAGAGCCTACAGTTCTAAATAGTCAGCATGAATCGGGTCATGGTGTGGACTGTGACCTAATCATGAAGACACCAGTCTGCCATGCTGAGGAGTTTGGCTGTTATTTTGTGTGCTCTTGGGATCCTCAAATAATTCTGCTGAAAACTAGATCTCTGTTTAGGAAACTAAAATAGTAGGCTAAAGAGGTTGGTTTGGAATGAGGAGGTGGTATAAGCAGGCTGTTGGAACAAGGAGAACCTGAGCTTTGGAAGTGGCAGGTGAAATGTAAAAAGGATGTGCTGTAAAAATGCATTTGTTTCAGAATAAATGAGTTGCTCTCTCTAAATCTAATTATTCAGGATAGTTATTGACTGCATCAGCTATCCACAGATGCTACTAGTGGGAAAAAAATAAGTAGGTAGGTAGGTCCAGTAAAAACTTAAGGTTGCAAATTATATTGGCCAAAGAAGCACATATATTGTTACCAATGGTACTTGTTTTTACCTATGATACTGCCCATTATGCAGGCAGGATGACGTCTACATTACTTTTCTTATAACATTGTCTTGGGGGTGCGGGTGGGGGATATTGGACCTTAAAAAATTTAATGAAAAGTAGACTTGATCTCTTGCCTAGTGAAGTAAATTTATTTATTTATTTATTTATATTTTTATTTATTTATTTTTTTGGCTGGTAAGGGAATTGCAACCCTTGGCATGGTGTTGTCTGCACCACACTCAGCCAGTGAGTGCACAGGCCATCCCTATATAGGACCCAAACCTGCGGCCTTGGCGCTACCAGTGCCGCACTCTCCCAAGTGAGCCAAGGGGCCAGCCCTTGAAGCAAATTTATTAAATTGTTAATGTTTGTTAAATCATGGTTTGTGTCTATAATTTTGTTTTTTGTATGTTTAAATAGTCATTTAAAAAAATGGATGTAGTTTCCAACAATGCTTGTTTGAAATAGGGTATATTTTTTCATGTTTCAAATAATGTATGCCTTAAACACATTCACTTCTTAAAACAAAAGAATCGGAAAAATATCTGAATTTTCTGAAATTTTAAAGACATTTTTAAACATTATATGCATAGAAAATTTATGTTGGGGAACTGAAGAGAAGAGTTTCTTAAACATATTTGTGATGTTACATGCTTTAAAATGTTTGAGAATTCATCTCTTAATATGTTTCACTGCACAAAACAGATGATGAAGTTGTAAGAATGAAAAGATTAAAAGAAATATTATCAAATGTAAATTAGTTTCAAGGCATATAGACTCTTTTATGTCACAGGTACTTTCCCTCTCCTCTGTACTCACCACAACACACAGCAGGCCCTGCCACGTGGCTGGACTGCACCTAATGCTTGTTGCATGCAGGGGTGAAATACAAGTTTTTGAAATTACTTCACCCAAGACATCTGTGAAATGCAAATAAAAGTATTGATGAATCCACCCAATAAGGAAATATCCTATGACTGAAAGAATGATTCTAACTTGAAAACTTCTAAAACATCAGATTGGTTCATTCCCAGAACCACTCTGTTGCTAAGTAGCTTATACAAGTAGCTTCATATTTGCAGATCTAAATATAATTTAAAAATTTGAAATAAATTCATGTGGTACATTTGTAAGCACAGTTTTCTTTTTTAACTTGAATAAATCACTTAACAATTACTGGGTAATAACAAAGCAGGCCTATTTGAATTTTAGTAATTATGGCTCTCCAAAAACTTCTTTAGTTGAATTCTGAGGCCCATTCTTTAGAAACTGTGTCCAAACCACAATATTTTGGAATTAATCCCTTGAACTCATACTTTCCTCTTTTTATGATGAAGTTACTGAGGTTATCACACTTATTGAATAGAACAGTTTCATCGTTGATAATCTCAGCAAAGAGTTCTATGGGAACAGAGGGGAGGAAAATTAAATGTCAACCTGAGATAGCTATGTGGATCTTATTTATAGTCTAAATTGACTGCAAGAAAAGCAGAAGTTTCTCCTGAACAAAAATGCAAATAATATCGAGTTTGTACAGTGTCATTAATCCAAGTCCTGCCATATGTTTGTTTTATGTACTGTTTTTACATGGAGAGAGGAATGCAGGGGTTGAAATCATAAACGGAGAGAGAGTTCCTGTAGTGTTGTAACAGCTGCTGAGGAGTATGCCTGGGGCAAGTGTGGGCTGCACTAGTTTAGATCGAGTGAAAGTCAGTCAGTTTCACAAGATGATACCGTGTTCACTCTCCACATATTCAACAAAATACTAGGCTTCCCAAAATTCTCATAGTATTTAAGATATCGCTGCAACTGTTCCAGAGCTCATCATGCATTCTGATAGGGATTGTATTACCCAGGGAAACAGGAAGATTTGGGGCATTACAGACTGAGTCTCTAATTGCATCATGTCTGGTGGGGAGAGAAGAGGCTACTTGTATGCTGTTAGAGATAGCTAAATGGCCCATTTACCAGGGGCTAGGGCCATTTGTTGGCAAAATGATAACTTCATAAAACCTTGTCTCAAAAAATCTACCTTTGAATCATGGCGGAATGGTCAATGTCTAGCAGCCTTCAATACTAAAAGTGAAATTTTGAAAAGCTGATCATAGCTGAGAGCAATTAGCTAATAATCCCCCTGAGTATTTTCATAAAATCTATGTACATGAAGTCCATTTGGCCCAAGATGTTCTTTATAAACAAGATAAAAATTATCCATGAGCATACGTAAATGTTTTGATGATTCAGTGAGTGGTGGTTTTACACTTACAAAGGTCTACAATGGTTCACTCTACAATGATGAAAGATGTATCCATTTTTTGTGACTATTATTCAGTCTTTAATGATTGAATGATTTTATATATACATATATATATATATATTTTTTTTTTTTTGTATTTTCTGTGCTTTTCCTAGGAAGCTTCTCTAGCCTCCATTTGCTGGCTTTTATTTTATTCCCTAACACAAAGCAATGTAATTTCTTATTCCTGTTATGCCAGAGACCAGAAGTCTACGAAGGCTAGAAACCACTCCTCATTCCTTTCTTGTCATCACAATATTTTGTACTTAATAACTGCTTAATTCAAAATTTTGGAATGAAAAATGTGTGGAAAAAACACTTTAAAGGCTTCAAACAATGGTTATAGGTTTGCTTTTTTACCCTACATCTATTAAGACTTTGACTACCTCTTTCATCAATGTGCCAAGAGTTGATATGATCAATAAAGGTTGATCAATATGCATTGATCAGATCAGCAGGACTTTACAGTGGCTTCAGTTGTTCCCTGTCCAGAAGAAGGAAAGGAAGTTGGTTTTGAATTATGTGCAACTACAGACAGTTGTACAGTACGCCTGGCCTTCAGCTTTGTTTTAACATAGGTGACAGAAGAACTGCGTTCTCACAGTGTTCTTGAAGGATGACTAATACCTGGTTATCTTCCAGATTTTACTACGTACATTTTGGAAGATAGATGACTCATTCCACTAAGAAATATGAGTCTGCTGAACTAAAAGCTAAAATATCTGTAGCACATTCAGATTTCATTTATAAACTTGTTCAGATATTTGATTTTCCTTAACTCTCCTCCAGAGAATTGAAGGACTCTCCCCCTATTTTACTGCATGCTTCAGCTTGACGGAACAAATTTTCCAGCCTACCGTATACTCCTCAGTTTAGGGAGTGAATGAATTCATGTTTAGAAGAGAAAGTAACAGAAATGAAAATGAAATATATGTATGCATTTATCTATGATCCACAACTTAGGTGCTTAGAAAGAACTAAAAAAGTGTGTGTTAGTGATCTTTACACCTGCGTTTCCCAAATGACTGAGAATGAGGCTGATAAAATGATATTAAAAAAGGAAATATATTTATGTAAATTAGGCTGAGTTTTCTAAGGATAAACTTTTTATATAAGTCTGAAATCAAAAAGAATTTGTACGAGGTTTCAGTGGAAATCAGTCCTATTGTCTTATGATCCACTCCCGAGTGCACTGTTCCACGTGAAGATGTGAGAGGGACTGACAGCCACCAACATTCCCACGTGATGGAATCAGAACTGAAAAAGACATGCAGGTACGCGGTGAGGACGGTTGACAACACAGCATTTTTAATCTGTATCTATAGAAAACATTTATATAAGCTCTCTAATAGAGGGATTATAGAAATACATTTAATATATAATAGTGTCCTTTAGTGTACTTACTGTGAAAATAGCACATTTATTTAGAGAGGGATTTTATGCCCAAAGTTCTTGTTGATGTTTTGGTACAGATCCACTTTCTTCTCTTGCAGTAATTGTTACTAAGAAAAACAAAAAGTACCAACACTTTTCCATATTCTTCATCAAAAGTCTTCTCCTTTTGATTGGTATTTCCCAGAGTCATTTAGAATGCTCCCATCAGTTAAATACTCTAGAAAAATGTCAGTTTTGGGTCATGAGTGTCTACATCTGCCTGCACTCGTGCCTGGTGCACATGGCCTGCCGCTCGATCCTCCACGTGCCCTCCTCATACGTGCAGTGACATATGGTGCACTCGTCGGTCTGCACTTCTCTGCCAGCGGGGATGACAGCAGTTTCTGCAAAGCAGTTGGGGCCTGAAATGCAGAAAAATGTTTCATAGTATGAGCATGCATAGATATAGGTAGTTAGCACCGTAATATCTGTTTTATTCACTCTCTTTTATGAAGGGTAGTGGAAAAGTTATAATGTCAGCAGTATGAAGTACGCCTACTTTTTTTTCAGAAATGAAACAAATGTTATTTAAAATTTTTATGAGTGACAACACTGAGATTTTCATTAACAGTCTGTTCCATTTTGGGGTCTTGTACACAGGCCAAATCTATTACCATTTGATTTAATTAATTCTAAATGACCAAAGAAAAGGCATAATTAACTGGGACCTTCAAAGAGCCAGTCTTATTCTTCCTGACACTTTTAGCAGAAAGAGCTTAAACAAGCAAACTGCTTGAAGTGCCATAAGCATACTTCCACATCTCTTGGAGCAGATTTTCTAACTAGCATTTATTAGGATCACCTGGAGGGCCATTGCAACACTAGCTGCAGGTTCCCACCCTCCTCCCTAGAGTTTTGGACTCACTAGATTTGGGATGGGGCCTGAGAATTTGCTTCGATAAGTTCCCAGGTGATGTGTATGCTGCTGGTGTGGGACCACACCCTGAGAAGCACTGTCTCAGCATGTGCCAGAGGTGTATCTTCACAATCTTCCATGGAAATTGAGGATCTCTGTAATTCTCCAACAATATCGACTATAACCCTGTCAACCAACAAAGGTGTCACATCTGCACTTAATGTAAAGGTCAAGGACATGAAGAAAGAAGTACCAGAAAGCTTTCCAGAGAGTTGAAACAAAAGTATTTTTTTTAAAAACCTCCCCCTAAAATTCAAACATCAGTAGTTATTGCAGCTTAAATAAAAGCCACAACGTTGAACTTCAGCAGCTTGCCAAAATACTCATTCTCTCTCTTTGTTTCTAAAGTCTTTGACAATGTGCTCACAACCAAAATATGTTAAATTATAGTGTGTGAAGTCATCAAAGAGATGGAATTAAAATTAATGTAACAAAACCTCAAGATAAAAGTGGCTTTTCTAAGATTCTGAGCAGAATAATTCGTGTTTTCGTGGTGGTGCTTCCTCGCATCCTTCGAGTGGGTCAAGTACACCAGCTGCTCAAGTCATGCTCCAGATGTGGCTCCCCGGGTGAACACACCACTGTCTCCTTCCTGGACTCTGTTTTGTTCTTGTCCTCCATTCAGACGCTGCCCTGAGAGTCTTCCCTGACCTCTTTTTCTCCTCTTCTCCCATGGAGACCTCAAAGATTTAACAGTCATTCCTCTGGCAATAACTCCCAAATCACAGTCGCAATTCTCACTGTCTTTATTGCACTCCAGTCCTATTTGCAGGGGGCAGCGGTCCACCCTGCCTGCTGACACCAGATTTATCGTGCCCGGACTCAGTGTGTCCTCTATCTGCCATCTGAGGAGCTTTATTTATGTTAAAGACACTCACCCACCAGCTTTGCTGAACTGTAATACATGAAATTCAAGACACTCCCCACCCAACCGCCCCAGCGTGACACCGTGCCCTGGCCCACCTCCACACTTCCTTCAGATCCCAAGGTCCTCAGCCTGGGGCAAGTTTTCCTCAGCCGCATGAGGTCAATGCCCAGCAGTGCCACCATGGCCATTCAGGTGGGATCTACATTGTAAAGCTTCCCTAAGTGCTTGGTGACACTGTCCTGCTTGGCCCCTGAAACACACTGCATTTTACACTTGGTTTGAGCTTTCTCTGGTATACCTGGTATGCTTTTTCTTTTCTGTTTATCATTTTTTCCAGACTTTAATTTCAGGACACAATCTGCTTCTCTTTCACCCTAATATCTGTCAGTGTGCTTTGCACACAAAAGACACACCTTAATTGCCCAGAAAACATGCAATCTTAGGTACAGGAATACATACAGGTCTTGTCTCCAGACAAATCTGGATTAAAATCTGGTACTGCGGCTTAAGAGCTATGTGATATTGGACTAAATAGTTTATTTTTTGTGTGCCTTAATGGCCTCATCTACAGATGGGAACCATCATACCTCACAGTGTCTCAGGAGGATTACACTAGATAACACATTTCTCATGCCCTGTTACTATTTTACAAACTCCAGGAAAAGTCCTCGCCTGAGTAAATCTGTGTCAGTGCAATGGTCACTTCTAATGAATTTTTTTAGGATTATTAATTAATTTATTTTTTATGTCACTGTAGGATTTTGGGTCTTTATTTTTCAGTGTTTTGCAACCCACTGCAGTCTCTATTCTTTCTGATGTTTGAGTTGTTCATAATTGGTCTAGCGGGAGGCTTGAATTTCAAGCTGGCTCTAGTGTCCTTCTGACACACATTCACAGAAAGTTTCTTTCATTTCAGAACCAAGAAGAAATCTCTCACTCATCTTGCTCATATCTGGAATTTATCTTTTTTCCAAGGGGGCCTCCTGATACCTTTTGGTGGAGAATATATTTAGAACCGAGACCTGAATGTTGCATGTGTGTGTTATACTAGGTGGCCCTCTCAGTGGGGGCAGATGGGAACACACACCCATCTTAAAATTGTAAGTTCATAATATTAATTATAATTCAAATTTTTCTTCCTAGATTTTATATATGTATACCTTTTCTCTTACAATGAAACAGTTTACATTTAATATACTTACTTGATTTATTCTTTTTCTTTTTACTTTTTAGGTTTTAATTATATCTCAATTTACAATGAGACTTCTGTTTATTAAAATCCATAACATACTCACCTATTTTTTAAAATCCAACAGTTACATAAAGTATTTTAAAAATAACAACACAAATGTTATTCATAATAAATAATGGATACATTTTCTTTGCACCTCGTATAGTCAGCATATTTTGTTCAAAAGCCACTTCACTTTTCTCTGTGTATTATCCGTGACACACAGAGCGGGGTTCATTTGTTTGCCTTTATCCTGTCCACCCCATTCCTGCTCTGTTACCTCCCACCTCCAGCCATTATATAATTTCTTTCTTTCTTTTTGATTTTTCGGCAGCAGAGATCCGAATCCTTGACAGTGGTGTTATAATACCGCGCTCTAACCAACACCTTCAGTATCTTCTAATTCCTCTTTCCAGCTTAACTTTTTCTTAAGAATAAGCAAATTATTTCTTCATTTTTCTTATAGAAAATTTAGTACACAAACTGTTATATGTGTGTGTATGTGTATACACTTTCCAATTTTACCATTAAGAGATCTGTGAAATTTTCATATTTTCTTTCTTTTCTGAAAATCTATCAGACATAGAAAAAAATAACTTTCTTTTCTTTGTTTTTTTTTTTTTTTTTTTTTTTCACTTAAAAACATGCCCCAGTTGATCGCTCCGTGTCGGTGCACAGAGACTGTCCCTGTTCTTCTTGGCTCCACTGTGTGCACTCAGTGTGCTTTATTCTGCACACATTGTACTGATGGATACTTTGAAAGTGATCCTCACCTGTATGAGATGTATAAATGCTTAGCACATTTTTTTATCATCTGCTTCAGGCAAAGAAAAGAGTTAGAAATTGTTGGGAACTTATTAGTAAAAATGGTATTTATGAGGAGAAGCCAAAAGCCAACAAAAATATCAAGTGTTGAAATAAAACGATTTAAAACACAGTCCTAGAGGCAGAAAGCAACAATTTACATTCTGTTTCATACAGAAAATTATTTGCTATATACACTTTCAAATGTATTCCTATATAAGTTCATCTCTCTCTCATTGCTAAATCAATAACAAGAAGAAACATTGGCTCTGGGCCTTCCTCGAGTCGCAACTTCCAGACTAAACTTGGAGTAAAGACGCCACAAGCATTTGAGCTGTGGGATGTTTACCTGCCGAGGCTGTGATAAAAAGAGAGTAATTCTCCTTGATAAGAACTTCATGAAGTTTAATATAATTTGTTAAATCCTTGACAGTTGTTTAACACCGACTATATTCTTCGGTCCCGTTTCCCATACATCACAGAGATACCCATGCTGAATACATCGGGCAGCCATGCAAGGACACTTTTGTCTTACGCTGTAGGAGTGAGGCAGGGGAGGGGGAACTTGTGTTTCAAATAAGCTGCATAAATGTGAATCATTCAAGAATTTATAAAGCAGCTCCCACGGGGACCCTACATGACTGAATAACAGCCACTTAAGCTCTTGGAGAAATTGTGAAAAATCAAAACATAAAATCAAACTAACTTTGAGTTCAAATCCCCTTACTGGCTAGCCATATATATATATATATATATATATATATATCGCCAATATGTATATATCTCCCAAGTGATCACAGGAAGAAAAATGAGGAAAAAGGCAATTAAAGACATTTAAAGGGTGAGGCTTACGGTCAATATGGTGGAATAGATTGTCCCCAGCATCACTCTCTCCCATAAATCAACCAATTTACAACTATAGAAAAGAAATGACAGCCAAGCTGGGGCTTCTAGAGCTCAGAGGAAGAGGAGGAGAGACCTACAGCATGCATGAAGTTAGGAGAAGTCACGATGAGAGAAAGAAAGAATCACTGATCATTTTGAGCCCTGGTTGCATCCAGGCTGGAGCTGCTGAGCACATGGAGCAGGAGCTGGCAAAAGCCACAGCTTTGCCCTTCAGATGAAGTTGCTTGGAGGCAGCAGGAAAGAAGAGGGCCTTGGTGGCCCTCAGGCTACCAATACTACTAATAGGGTTCCTGTGGACTCACAGAGGATTGAAGAGCCACAACAACTGAAAAAAGAGCCAATCAGAGTCTGGTGTCATCACAAGGGACCAGCATATGGCCTGCCCCATGGGAAGGGTTTGGAGTGCAGGCGGTGGGGAGACAGGCCCCTGGGAGAACAGTGGGGCACAGCAAGGACAGGTGATCTACCCCCCAATCAGTGAAGGACCACTCAGAGGAGACTGATCAGGAATATAGAATTGCATGGAGTGTAGTATGATGAAAAGTTTCAGGCCCAGATCAGAGTTTCTACACAACCCAGGAGCACCAGATCTCTTGAGAGCTGGAAGTACCTATAAAGAGTTTCTACACAACCCAGGAGCACCAGATCTCTTGAGAGCTGGAAGTACCTGTGTCAACCATTAAAACCTAAGCTGTTCAAAAAGCCTTCCCCAGGGAATCAGCAGCAAAGCAGCAATTTAGCTCAAGTACTGGTCCCCACAGGAAGTTCCCCCATTTTAGAAGTAAGCAAAGGACAACAAATGAGTTCCAGTGCAGAGTTTAAGTGGTAGGAACAGCAAATAATCCAATACAGAAATGAAAGAAAAAACAAAATACCTGCAAAAAGAGACAAAGTTTGATATTAACTAGTAAAGGTCTCATTTCACCAAAAAACACCTATAACACCTAGAAAGTCCAAAAGTCTCCTGGGCTACCAAGCCAGAAAGGGGGGAAGGCTGTGGGCCTCAGCTGTGCCCCCTGACACCTGTAACCAATCCTGAGGGTGGGGAACAAGGGCCTTCACCATACACCCCCTGACACACACAGCCAGCCCAGCGGCAATCACCAAGCTGACAAAGGAAGTGCCACAGGCTCTAGCAAGCCAGTGTGGTGGGGGGCCAAGGGATTCATCTACACCCCCCCCCGACATGTGCATCCAGCCCAGCGACAACCACCAAGCCACAGCAAGAAGGGTCCCAGGTTCCCAAGCTGGGATGATGGGGACAAGGGCTTTTGTTACACCCCCCTGACATCTGCACCCAACCCAGCAATGACCAAGCCACTGCTGGAAGCCCCCTAGTCTCCCCTGTGGGAATGAGGGGGGTGCCACAGGCCTCAGTCTTGCCCCTCTTCCTTCCACCTCCTTCCATCCCATTTCCTTCCCCTTTCCCCTCTCCCCTCCCTCCCAACTGCTCCACAACATCCTAGAATGTAAAAAATGTTAATAAAATTACATTTTCTTTAAAAAAAATTTAAAAATAAATAAAATAAAATAAAAAGGAATTTATAAAATAGACTTTCTTGTCAAATGATTTTAGCCCACATAGGGGATTATTCAGATGACTTTTAATTAGAATTCTATGTCAGGTTGTTATTTTTCCTACTTCTTATATTCAGTTACGATATAAAGTTACTGCGCTTGTATTTTCTAAGTTCTTTTTGAATCAAAACCACATAGAAGTGTTTGGTAAGCTATAAAAATTTAACGAAAGTATAAATTTAGATTTCTCCCACAGATTCCACTTATTGAAATTTTCTAAGGCTTTCATCTTATCAGCAGCATTCCTATAAATTCACCAAGTTGTTAGACTCTCAGCCAACTCCCTCTGAATATGTGTCTACACACACACACTTGTTTTTTAATGAAATATATTATTTTGAAAAACTTTTTACTTTGAAATTATGGATTCAAATCATTCCAGGAAGTTGCAAAGGTAACAGAGGAAAGATGTATACCCTCTAGTCACTCCCCCACCAGTCACATCCTACATAATTATAGAACGATACAATAAGAGAAACTGGCAAGGTGTAATGGGTGAGTATACGTCTATGTTATTTGATCACATGCGCAGTTTGTTTTGTAATCACTACCACAATCAAGATACAGAACTGCTCCATCACAAGAAACCTCCCTCCTGCCACCTTCTGTAGTCACACTGACCCTCCCATCCCTAACCCCTAGGAACTATTAATACCTCCATACCTACAGTTAGATCTCTGTTGCGATTTTTGTCTCCACTCCCTTTTTGCTTTTTGTGGTTTTATAATTGAGCATTTTATGATTCCACCTTTCTTAGCTTATCTGTTATACTTCCTTTTTTATTTATTTTGTTGTTGTTGCCCTAGAGTTTGCAATATACATTTACAATTCATACAAGTCCACCTCAAGCAACACTGCCACTTCACAGGTAATGAGAGTTCCTTACAGAACAAAATCATCTGAACGCCTCCTTCCCATCTGCTGTACCCGTGCTGTCCTTCCCTCCAGTTATGTATGAGTACACACAAGCATACATGAAGGTACTTCAGAAAGTTTGTGTAAGAATAAAATTAAAAGATAATACGAAACTTTCCACAGACTTTCTGAAGTAGCTTCATATAGATACATATATATGTGTGTTCGTGTGTAAATATAATACATGCATATGTATATACACAAACACATGTATATCATAAGCATGCATAATCAAATACATTGTTGCTATTATTATTTTGAACAAACTGTTACCTGTTTGATCAATTAAGAATAAGGAAAAGCAAAGTTTTTATTTTACCTTCACTCATTTTCTCTCTGTTGCTCTTTCTTTCTTTATGTAGATCTGAGTTTTTGACCCATATGCTTTTCCCTCTCTCTGAATAGCTTTTAACATTTCTTGCAAGGCAACACATTCCCTAATTTTCGTTTGTTGCAGAAAGCCTTTATTTCCAGGGTGATTTTGCAGGGTTCGGAATTCTAGGGTAGAGGTTTTTTCTTACCACGTGTTAAATATTTCACTCCACTCTTCTTGCCTGCGTGGTGTCTGAGGAAAAGGCAGGTGTAATTAGTCTCTTTGCTCCTCTGTAGGTAAGGTGTTCTTTTCTCTCCGGCATCTTTCAAGATTTTTTCATTATCTTTATTTTCTTTCTGTAGTTTGAAAAATGATATACACAGATGTAATTTTTCTGGCATTTATCCTGCATGGTGTCCTCTGAGCTTCCTGGATCTGTGGTCAGGTGTCTGGTATTAATGCAGGGAAAATTCTCAGTCCTCGTTGCTTCAAAAATTGTTTTATTCCTTTGCTTCTTTTCCTGGCATTCCCATTATGCCTATTTGATACCTTTTGTGGCTGTCCTGCAGTTCTTAGATATCCCGTGGAGTTTTTGTCTCTTTTTTTCTCTTTGCTTTTCAGTTTTGCAGGTTTCTACTGACATATCCTCAAGCTCAGACATTCTTTCCTCAGCCATGTGCAGTCAAAGTGTGTCTCATCTCTAGCATTTCTTTTTTATTCTTTCTTAGAATTTCCCTCATTCTGCTTTCATTACCCACCTGGTCTTGCATTTTGTCTACACATTCCATTGGAGCCTGTAGCCTATCAATCACAGTTATTGTAATCCTACTTTGGTAATTCCAACCTACCCTGTCTGACTCTCATTCTGATGCTTGCTCTGTCTCTTCAAACTGTCTTTTTGCCTTTCAATTTGCCTTGTAACTTTTTCTTGTTAGCTGGACATGGTGTGCTAGGTGAAAGCAACTGCTGTAGATGGGATTTCAGTAATGTGGGGGAGGGAGGCATTCTGCAGTCCTGTGAGGAGGTCTTAGTCTTTTGTGAGCCTTTGCCTAGGGACGTGCTTACCCGTGCCTTTGGTCATACAGGATGGCTAGAGTGGGCTGGAGCTGAGTATTTCCCTTCTTCCCGGTCAGGTAGGCTCTGATAAAACCCCAGCAGGTTAATCTCCAGTTAAACAGCATCTCCTGAGAGCAGACCTTGTTAAGAACAATGCAATGCTCTGCATATTTCAAATGGCTATTTCTCTTCCCCCTGACAGAGCATGAGTGGATTTTTCTCTGATACTCTGCGAGAACCAGGTTGAGCTCCTGGCAGTAAAATTCACAAAAGTGTGGGGACCTCACTCAGCCTGGGTCCCCCTGGAGTTTTCTGACACTTGTCTATACTGAGCCTCCAGAAATTCATCAATTACAGGTCAGGTTTTCATTGATTGTTGTTTACATTTTGCTACACCAGCACTGATACCCAGAGAGGTTTCTGCTCAGTTAAGTTGTGGTTTTCTGTATTCATCTGTTGGTGTAATTGGGGGGCAGCAGTTTGTCCTGTGACCTCACTTTTCTGATGGATCTAAGAAGAATTGATTTTTTAGTTTTCTCAGCTACTTACTTGTTTTTAGGATGGAGTTCCAGCTTCCAAGCTCTGTGTCAGACTGGAAACTCTATTGATTGATGTTGGACGATTGAGCCAACTTTGCCTACTTGAAATAAAGCCCACTTGGTCTTGGTGTAAAATTCTTTCTATATATTTATGTATTCTATTGTTCAGTATTTTGTTAAGAAATGTCATGTCTATATTCATGCAAAATATTGGTTTGTATTTTTTTTTTATTGTCTTTGCCTGGTTTTGGTATCGGGATAGAACTGACTTCATGGAATAATTTGAGAAATTTTCTCTTCTATTATTGGAAGAGACTGAGTGGTATTACTCTTCTTTAAATGCTTGGTATTATTCTCCAGTGAGAGCCTCAGGGCCTGAAGTTTTGGGGAGAGTTTTAAAGTTATGAATTCAATTTCCTTAATAGTTCCCATACAAATTTTTGCATATCGGGTGAGTTGGGGTAATATGCATTTTTTAAAGGACTTTGTCTGTAGTTTCTAAGTTATTAAATTTGCATGTGTAGAGTTGCTGATAATATTCCTTCATTTTCTTTTCCTTTTTTTTTTTTTTTTGTCCTTTTTGAAACCAGCTGCACCGCGCTCAGCCAGTGAGGGCTGTGAGCACACCGGCCATCCCTATATAGGATCCGAACCCGTGGCGGGAGCGCTGCTGTGCTCCCAGCGCCGCACTCTCCCGAGTGCGCCACGGGCTCGGCCCCTTCATTTTCTTTTTAATGTCTGTTGGGTCCATACTCATATCTCTTTATTTATCACTGATATTACTAATTTGTGTCTTCTCTCCTTCCTTCCCCTATGTCTTGTGACAAGTTTATCAATTTGTTGATCTTTTCAAAGTAACACTTTTTGTTTCAATGCTTTTCTCTAGTGATTTCCTGCTTTCAATTTTATTAATTTCTGTTCTCACCTTTACTGTTTTCTTCTTTCTATTGCTTTTGGTTTATTTTGCTTTTATTTTTCTAGTTTCTTGAGTTAGGATCTTAGATGATTGGTTTGGGAACTTTTCTCTTTTCTAATGTAAGCATCAGTCCCATAAATTTTCCTTTTAGCACTGCTTTACCTGTGAATCACAAGTTTTGATCTGTTACATATTTGTTTCCATGAAGCACTTTAATTTTACAGACTTGAAACCCTGGAATTACTTAGAATCTTGAGAAAAAATATCATGATTACCTAGTGAACTTAAATATAAATTACTTAAGAGAATACTGATGTATAAAAATGTATTGTAATATAATCAGTCAATGACCAACTTCTCTGTATTTAACTTCATTAATAAGTACAGGAATGAAAGAAAACAATTTTTAATCTTAATTATGATATTTAAGCTTCATATTAATATGCTATATTACAAGAAAATTGAAACAGGCAGAACAATGTTATAAATATGGAAAACAAGATTTAGAGATCCTTTGGTTCGTTGACTGGGCGTAGCTAGGCCTGCCTTTGTGCTTTTACGTCTGTGTATTTGTATGTGTGTAGGGTGTCGGTGTCCTCTGGCATGTACTTCTGTATCAGAGTCCGTGTATGTGTACGTAGTGTTGATATGTATATCTGAGTCCGAGTTATGTTCGCGTGTCTACTTTTGTTTCTGTCCAAACAGCGGCCTTTGTTTGACACAGCCCTGGACCCAGGGATAGGACAGCAGAAGGCAGACATACTCCTATCCTCTCTGACCTTCAACCTGAAGGGAAGAACTGGCTTATACCCTGGGGCTCACTCACCTATCTGGCCATCCTAGAGAGTCTATGCAAGGGACCTGCGTCTGTATCTGGTATGGTCTCATGGTGACACTTGGGGATTGGGTAGAGCCCAGTAACTGCTGAACAGGGTTGACTTTGGGTCCAGCGTGGGAAGGACTTCCCTGAAGACAGGGACAGGAAAGGGTTCTTGAAGCTGGACCCTGTCTTCCCTGAAGCCTGCCACCTGGTCACCAGGAGAGGATGGTCCGCTGCCATGGCGACGGGTCTGGAGCGGCCGTGCCAGGAGACAGCGCGACCCTAAGAAATGTGTGCTGTGATACCAGAGTACTATTTGCATTTCCAAGAGCAACAAAAAACGAATAAATCTTTGAACAACGAACCTACAACAACAAACAAGCAACAACAGGTTCGAGGTTTTAGGGCCGACACAAAAGAAGACTCCTGAGAGTGCCCAAGCCCTGCTGCAGGTTCGAGGGAGCAGCCTGAGACAACAAAGGCCAAGAAACTCAGCAGAGACGACACAGAAATGGAGTGGAAGGCGCCGGACCAGCCCAACTCTGCGAGCTCTGTGAGTCACCCCCAGCCCAGCCCCACTTGCGGGGTGAAGCCCGACTGCTCCCTGCCCACCTGGCTCCCGCCTACCACACCAGGCCAGGGGCCCACAACAGAGCTGCCTCCATTTTCTTGGGTGGGGGCAGAGACGGCCGGCTCAGATCAGGCAGGGCAACCACCTCTGCTTGGCACGGCTCCTCACTGAGACTTGCTACTTGCTTACCTCGACGTGGGGCGCCCTGGGGCCTGTGGACCGGCCTGCAGTCCCGCTCTCCCCGCAGATCTCTGACGGGGCTGGTAGCATGGGGAGCCCCCAGCCAGCGTCGGGGGGGCAGGGAAGAGGA
>NW_007727417.1:155404-164092 GCF_000696425.1 Galeopterus variegatus | reverse complement strand
GTTTCGGTGATGGGACATAATAATCAACTACATTGTATATTGACAAAATAAAAAAAAAAGATTTAGAGAGAATAAGTATTAGCCCAAGTCATATGGATAATAATCAATTAATGATATGTTACATTATGTTAATTTGGCTTGGCTCCAATTAAAATGGACTGACGGAAGTTGCTGATTTCAGAATAATGACAGCATATAATGCTTTTCTTGCTTCAGAGAAAGTTGATAAACATCGCTAAACTGAACTTTTCTGTGCTAACCTGACTTCAGAACAGAGGGTTCACAATGCTGAAGGTGGTTGTTTAAACTGTTGAGACCCCATGAGTATGTCCACCCCATGAGTATGATCCCTTAAGTATGGCCAAGCCCTCATAGAGGGGATTATTGACCTTATAAAAGACATGCAAGGGAGCTTTTCACCCCTCCAGAACTCCTCTGCCACCGTATTTGGGTGCCACCAAGAGAAGACGCCATTGATGGAACAGGCCCTCTCCAGACACCGAACCTGTTGGCACCTTGATCTTGGACTTCTCAACCTCTGGAACTGTGAGAAAATAAATTTTGGATGTTTATAAATTACCCAGCCCATGGCATTTTGTTATAGCAATGCAAACAGAATAAAACATGCAGTACCAGAGTGGCTTAAATTGCCTAGCACAGCTGACAGAGGGGCACTCCAGATCAGCATCTTTCACCCCTTTAAGATCTTCCACATGTGTCTCCTGGAATGCAGAGGCTGTGTCACTCCCCCACTTTTGCCTTAGTCACCAGCACAAAGGCCATGGTAGGTGCATTCACTTAGTGTGTGCTGGACTGAAGAGAAAGCAGGCTGAGGCACACAGATTCCAAATCAATCTCCTGGGATGTTCATAACTGAGCACCCACGCCCATCTGAAGCCCCCCTCTGCTGCTGCCCTCTCATCAGCAGAACTGCCTTCCACAGTAAAAGCCCTTCCTGCCCACCCATGCTCTCCCAACTGGGAGCCCCTCACCCCAGGCTCTAGTATTGCTGCAGCACAGAGCTGTAGCTCAGTGCAAGTACGACTGAGTTACATTTTTAGAATTAAATAATGAATTGACATACTGAAATAAAGCTACCACAGCTCTGTTGAAGTAAGTTGCCAATGTGTTTTACCTTTTACCAACAGGGAATGGAAAGCCACGAGAAGACAGAGTGTTAATGAACAAAGACACAAGTAAGTGCCTGGGTCACATCTCCTCCACTTCCACTAGGACTAAGCATTGTGCGGTGGTTCTATACACTAGAGCAGGAGAGCCACGCAGCAGGAATCCATGCAGCCCAGGGCCCCAGCAGGGCCAGCATTCACTTGTGGCAGCACATTGTTGTTTTAGGCACTAGATTATTGGTGATCTTTCCTTTGGACCCATGGAATTAAGATAAAAATAATTTCTACGTACCAAACTTTACATCCCGTACCTGCTCGGAAACAGCTGCTTTTTCTCTACCTTATTGTAAATCCTGTTCCTTAGCACCACCTTTGAGTCCTTGGTATGAAATTTCTCAACTATTATTTATGCAGAGGAAGCAATGTCTACTGCATTTCAATTTCCCTCTTATACACCTGGTGTGTTTTAGATTCACAGGGCACTGATGTCCAAAGGATGGAAACACTAGTTTCCTACAATGCATTTTCATCTCATTCGTAAGTGAAACAAAACAACTAAAAACATGTCCATGTGTTTGGGCATGTTTATGTGTGATGTGCACATGTGTGTTTTTCTAGCAGAGATCTAGCACAAAATTATTGTTTAACAAGAAGAGTTAAAATGAGGAAAAATAACAAGTGACAACTAAAATAAGCATGCAAATTAAGCAAATTTGGTCTCTGTAGGAGAAATAGTTTTCATCAAAAGAAAATATTCGGGAGTTAGGAAACTATCCTGCCAAATGGATACACTCTCTCTCCTGGTGGCTCCGAGGGAGTGCTATGAGACTGCCTGAGCACCGCTCGTAGTTTATCCTTCCTCCCAGCCCTCTGGGAACATGCTCTTTTCTGGATTCCTAGAACCGGGTACCTAACTCATTGTTCACCTTGTTCCAATACTTTCAATTTGATATAATTTATCATATGTCACCTAGTCTCCACCAAAATCCAAGAAATAAAATATATCTTCATTTTTAAGAGCTAAAGCATTCACATACTCAAAGTTCTCAGAAAACATAAATATGACCCTCTCAAGGAATGAAAAAGAAGAAGTAATTTTCCAAAGTTCATATTTCAATATGGCAAAAGGTATTCTGTTTTGTTTTGTTTTATTTTTTAAAGTCCCCAATGTCAAAAAAAAAAAATGGGGAACAGGTTTCATGAAACAACTTAAGATATACAAATTATCTCCCTCTTTTTACAGAGGAATAAAATGTTCCTAAGCCTGACTCACTCCCTGGGCATAAAGAGTTGGTGGACTGTGGAGAGACGTGTCAGGACTAGATGGTATATGTCAAAACTTCCTTCGTAAGAATAAACGCAGAAGAAGTGATAAGAAATTATAGATAACCGAGTAAATGAAGATAGCTATTAAAGCATCCAAAATACAAAATCATAAAGTCAGTCTTGCAGTATGAGTAAAGAAGAAAAGCCATGACTGAGTAAATTTAAATGGGAGTATGAATTAGCATGTGGTGTACACCTTATCATTTTAATACGTTAAATAACTAATCCATGCGATCACCTTTGTAGATGCCAAAACTTGTTTTATAAAATGTATCCTTCCTAAGAAAATGTTAGTAAAGTAGAGGTACAAATGTACTTAACCTAAATACACACATATACATCAATACATGCTCACAGGCACTCAATGCATATGGTGGGTGGGCAGTGTGTAAATCCTTGTCTTGGAACCAGCTCTTTTGTCTTCCTTCTGGTTCTGTCATTAACAAATTAAATACAATTTTGCATGTGTTCTCTATTCATTTATGTGAGAATATCATTTATGGAAAATAGAATTTCCAAGTTTACCTAGAATTATTAGGATGATAATCACCTTGTGTTTACGCTACTTATGCAGTTCTTCACTGCTAAGACCTTGGAGTTCTGCTTTATCTGTGTTTATCCTCCTTCTCTTCCTAAAGGAGATGCACGGATATTACCTGCAAGGTGGGAAACTGAGACTTGAGATGCTCAGACTATAAAATATTAAACCTTGGAGATTTTCAAACTGGTTCAGCATTCACACAGGAAAATCGAAACTTAGAAACATCACAAGATTAGAATTGGGATTAGATATCTGACTTTCTTTTGCAAAATGTGTATTTGTCTCTTGATACCAAAAATTCTACTCTGGCCAGATCAACTAAACTGTAGTGCCTTGGGAGACCTGGAATAAGTCAGTAGTCACACTGTGAATTTTCTAAATTTCCTTCTGTTATTGTGGTCAGAAAATATATTTTCTATGATCTTAGTCTTTTAAAATGACTATTATTAGGCTATTATTAGGAGTATGGACACCTTTGCTTGTGTGAGAAAGTATTTGTTTATTAAAATATTGTGTAGGTGGAAGGCAAAAGCTGGGAATTTAAATTTTTTTCAGAATAATAAAATAGCATTTTATATTTTAGCAATAAAATATTTTCTTGAAAGGCCATTTTCATTTCACTTGAGAGATCCAAGAATAAAGCCTTTTTCCTTTAGTCTTATATACTGACAACCAAATTTAAAAAGATATCTTCCACCTCTTTTTTTAATACTGTAACTAGAAATAAATGCTATTTTTTTTTTTTTTTTTTTTTTTTTTTTTTTTTTTTTTTTTTTTTTTTTTTTTTTTATTAGGGTGGGAATGAAGGCGAGCATATTTATTTTTAGGCCAGTTCAGATTATTGGCTAGTGGGAGCCTAGTATTGTGAGTATGGTGCCTGCGAGTAGGATCATGAGACTGATAAGAAGAATTATGGGGTTAATCAGTATGGGAAGGGTATGAACCAACATTTTCAGGGTATGGGCCTGATAGCTTTTTTAGCTGACCTTACTGTAGGATATGGTGTAGTAGGTAGCATGGAGAGTTTTGAGTTCTTAGGAGTGGGTTCAATTCCCATGGTTCTATAAACAAGAGGGTTTGGACCTCTGTTATTTACTCTGTCAAAGTAACTCTTTTGTCAGACATATTTCTTAGGTTTGTGGGGGATGCTTGATAGTAGGATAGGTATTCAGACATGTCATATACATAAGGCTAGTGTTAGTGGGAGGAAGTTTGTTCATAGGAGTGCATTAGTTGGTCATATCAGAATTGTGGATAGGAGGCTTGGATTCATAGGAATAAGGCTGTTAGGAGGAGGGTTTTGGTGGTAAAGTTTAGTGTGAAAATTTCTGCTGTGGAGATGTCATAAAGTTCTCCTAGGAAGATGATGGTGGTGAGGGCATTTATTATGATGATGTTGGTATATTCGGCTATGAAGAATAGGGTGAAGGAGCCTGCGGTGTATTCAGCATTGAATCCTGATACAAGTTCTGATTCGCCTTCTGTGAGGTCAAATGGGGCTTGGTTGGTTTCAGCTAGTGTTGAGATGAATCACATTATGGCTGGTGGTCATGATGGAAGGATTAGTCCTATGAATTCTTGGGTAATGATGAGGGTCGACAGAGTGTAGGATCCGTTCATAAGTAAGACTGACACGAGAATGATGGCTAAGGTGACTTCGTATGAAACTGTTTGGGCTGCCGCTTGTAGGGCTCCAATTAGAGCGTATTTTGAGTTTGAGGCTCATACTGATCAGAGGATTGAGTAGACAGCTAGGCCTGAGGTGGCTAGGATGAATAGTATTCCCATGTTTAGGTTGGCTAGGGGGTGGAGTATGGGTAATGGCACTCACGTGGTGCGTGCCAGGGTGAGGGCTAGTGTGGGTACGATGATGTATAGGAAGGTAGCTGATGTTATTGGTCAGAGTGGTTCTTTGATAAGTAATTTTACTGCATCAGCAAAAGGTTGAAGAAGACCATAGGGAACAACAATGTTGGGTCCTTTGCGAAGTTGTATGTAGCCTAGGATTTTCCATTCTATGAGAGTGAGGAATGCCATTGTGAGTATAATGGGAATAATGAGTAGAAGCATGTTAATGACGTACATGTTGTTAGGAAGAGGAGTTGAACCTCTTATTGTAAAGTCTTAAGTTTTACACAATTGCAGGCTCTGCCATCCTAACGAGCCCTGCTCTTGGGTGCGGTGTGTGGGGACACGCTGAACTGAGATTAAATCATTCATCGGGGTCAAAGGTGCTTTTTGAAGTGGACCTTATTTCTCTTGTCCTTTCATACTAGGAGAAATGCAGTAATAGATAGAAACCGACCTGGATTGTTCCAGTCTGAACTCAGATCACATAATTCTTCACTGGACAACCAGCTATCACCAGGCTCGGTTGGCTTTTCACCTCTATTCATAGGTCTTCTCACTATTTTGCCACACAGATGAGTTTGTCCTTGTGACTGCCTGTGAGTAGCTCATCTGGTTTTGGGGTTTTTGGCTAAAGTTCTCTTTGTCAAGGTTGCTCTAGTAAATCCATTATGCGAAAGGTACAAGAGGGAAGCTTTGTTATTTGGTACTGGAGCTTGTTCTTTCATCCTTCCCTTATGGTACTGTCTCTATAGTGCCTGTGAATAATTTCCATCTCCTATACATTTAAGAGTGTTTAAATGGTTTGGTTTAGAGTCGAGTTCTTTTTCCATGTTTGAGTTGTTTGGGCTAGAGCTGGTTCAAAGTGGTCAGTTAGTGTGAAATCTTCTCGGGGTAGGCCAGATGCTTTGAATTAAGCTACACTTTGGTGTGTCCAAGTACACTTTCTACTACACTTACCTTGTTATAACTCATCTCCTCTAGGTCTGTTGGCAGTAGCTTTGGTAGAAATATCATCTTCAGAGTGCATGCAGAGCAGGGAGGCATCCAGTCAGAGAGGCGGAAGCTCCACAGAGACCACACGCCCTGCGGCACTGGCACGTGACCCAGCAGGTAGGTCTTGCTGCTGCCGCCTGACTCCATCCCCGGCCTGGCTGACTGCATGTGGAGAAGGGAGGCATCCAGCCAGAAAAGTGGAAGATCCTCAGAGACCACGCACCCTGTGGTGCCAGCGTGCAGCCCAGCAGGTGGGCCTCGCCGCCGCTACCCAACTCCATCCCCAGCTGGGCTGAGTGCATGCTGACCAGAGAGGTGCTTCCCCAGAGAGGCCCAACACCCGAGGTGACCATGCACCCAAGGCACTAGTGGCCAACCGAGCCGACACTGAGGCAGTCATACCAAATTGACAGCCCCAGCAGCATCCTAGCCAGACAATAGTGTCAAACCAGTAGACTGTGAAATACCCTGCCACAATGACTAAATGTTAAAGGAAAGATACCAGAAATATGAAAAATCAAGAAGTACAGCACCAAAGAGTAATAACTCACAAGCTCTAGATCCCATAGAACAAGAAGCCCTTGAAATGTCTGACAAGGAATTTTGAGTGGTAATTCTAAGTAAACTAAATGAGATGCAAGAAAACTCAGCTAGACAACATGATGAAACAAGGAAAAGTATACAGGACCTGAAAGAAGAAATGTACAAGGAAATCAATGCCCTGAATAGAATGTAGCAGAGCTTGCTGAACTGAAGAATTCAGTCAATGAAATAAAAATCACAACAGAGAGTTTAACCAGTAGGCTTGCAGAAGCAGAAGAGAGAACTTCTGACCTTGAAGATGGGATGTTTGAAATAACACAGGCAGACAGAAAAAAGAATTAAAAACATTGAAGAAAATCTGGGAGAGATATCAGACAACCTTAAGCACTCAAATATCCGAGTCATGGGTATTCCAGAAGGGGAGGAAAAAGGAGATTGCAATGAAAACATATTCAACAAAATAGTGGCAGTAAACTTCCCAGGCATAGGAAAAGACACAGATCTTCAGATTCAGGAAGCTCAAAGATCCCTACATGTATTCAGCCCAAAAAGGTCTCCTCCAAGACACGTTATAGTCAAAATGGCAAAACTCAAAGACAAAGAGTGAATCCTAAAAGCTGCAAGAGAGAGGCATCAAATCACCTATGAGGGAGCCCCAATCAGACTAACATCAGACTTTTCATCACAAACCCTAAAAGTCAGAAAGGAATGGAATGATATATTCAAAATACTAAAAGACAGAGATTGCCAGCCAAGAATACTCTACTCCAGAAGGCTATCCTTCTGAAATGAAGGGAAAATAGTACATTTCTCAGACAAACAAAAGCTGCAGGAGTTCACTACAACACAACCACTCTTACAAGAAATTCTCAAGGGAGTACTTGGTTTGGTACCTGAAAAACAACAACCACTGCCGTAAAAACTCAAGAAAAATCAAAACCCACTAGTATAATAAAAATGCCAATAATGAAGAGAAAACAAACAAAAAAAGGGTATCTACAACCCAAGGAACCAACAAATACAGAAACCAAACAGTAAATCAGAAAGAAAGGAACAAAAGACACTTAAAACATACAAACAAAAATGCTAGGATTAAATCAACACTTTTCAATAATGACTCTTAATATAAAAGGTTTAAATTCCCCAATCAAAAGACACAGACTGGCTGGCTGGATTAAAAAGGAGGACCCAACTATATGCTGCCTTCAAGAGACCCACCTCACCCATAAAGACTCACGTAGACTAAGAGTGAAAGGATGGGAAAAGATTTACCATGCAAACAGAAAAGAAAAACGAGCTGGAGTAGCTATTCTTATATCTGATAAAATAGACTTTAAACTAAAAACCATAAAAAGAGATAATGAGGGCCACTACATAATCATAAAAGGATTGATCCATCAAGAAGACATAACAATCATAAAAATATATGCACCCAATGTTGGAGCAGCCAGATTTATAAAGCAAACTCTATTAGACCTAAAGAAGGAAACAGACACTAATAACATAACGGCAGGGGACCTGAACACCCCACTGTCAATATTGGACAGATCATCCAGGCAAAGAATCAGCAGAGAAACACAAGATCTAAACAACTTTCTAGACCAATTGGACTTGGCAGATATCTACAGAACATTCCATCCAACAACCTCTGAATATTCATTCTTCTCATCAGCACATGGATCATTCTCCAGGATAGATCACATGTTAGGTCACAAATCAAGTCTCAACAAATTCAAAAAAATTGGAATTACCCATGTATTTTTTCAGACCACAGGATTAAAATTAGAAATCAATAACAAAGGAAACTCTGGACACTATAGAAACACATGGAAATTAAACAGCATTCTACTTAATGACATATGGTTCCAAGAAGAAATCAAACAGGAAATCAAAAAATTTATTGAAACTAATGAAAATAATGATACATTATACCAAAACCTGTGGGATACTGCAAAAGCAGTACTAAGGGGGATATTTATCACATT
The DNA here is from genome assembly GCF_000696425.1 of Galeopterus variegatus. Classification (NCBI taxonomy): domain Eukaryota; kingdom Metazoa; phylum Chordata; class Mammalia; order Dermoptera; family Cynocephalidae; genus Galeopterus; species Galeopterus variegatus. Next base: position 155,726 of record NW_007727417.1, on the reverse strand, counting down.
AAATGCTTACTTTGGAAGAATTTAAAGATGGCAAGTGAACAACGTAACACTTCACCTTAAAGAACTAAGAAAACAAGAACAATACAAACTAAAAGTTAGCAGATGGAAAGAAATCATTAAGATCAGAGCAGAACTTAATGAAATTGAAACCCAAAAAATGACACAAAAGATCAATAAATCAGACAGTTGGTTTTTTGAAAAGATAAATAAAATTGATGAACCATTAGGATGGCTAACTAAAAAAAGAAGAGGGAAGATCCGAATAACAAAAATTAGAAATGAAAAAGGTGATATTACAACTGATACATCTGAAATACAAGGA
>NW_007727417.1:135144-154404 GCF_000696425.1 Galeopterus variegatus | reverse complement strand
GGAGCAGCCAGATTTATAAAGCAAACTCTATTAGACCTAAAGAAGGAAACAGACACTAATAACATAACGGCAGGGGACCTGAACACCCCACTGTCAATATTGGACAGATCATCCAGGCAAAGAATCAGCAGAGAAACACAAGATCTAAACAACTTTCTAGACCAATTGGACTTGGCAGATATCTACAGAACATTCCATCCAACAACCTCTGAATATTCATTCTTCTCATCAGCACATGGATCATTCTCCAGGATAGATCACATGTTAGGTCACAAATCAAGTCATAGATCACATGTTAGGTCATATTCATTCTTCTCATCAGCACATGGATCATTCTCCAGGATATATCACATATTAGGTCACAAATCAAGTCTCAACAAATTCAAAAAAATTGGAATTACCCATGTATTTTTTCAGACCACAGGATTAAAATTAGAAATCAATAACAAAGGAAACTCTGGACACTATAGAAACACATGGAAATTAAACAGCATTCTACTTAATGACATATGGTTCCAAGAAGAAATCAAACAGGAAATCAAAAAATTTATTGAAACTAATGAAAATAATGATACATTATACCAAAACCTGTGGGATACTGCAAAAGCAGTACTAAGGGGGATATTTATCACATTAAATGCTTACTTTGGAAGAATTTAAAGATGGCAAGTGAACAACGTAACACTTCACCTTAAAGAACTAAGAAAACAAGAACAATACAAACTAAAAGTTAGCAGATGGAAAGAAATCATTAAGATCAGAGCAGAACTTAATGAAATTGAAACCCAAAAAATGACACAAAAGATCAATAAATCAGACAGTTGGTTTTTTGAAAAGATAAATAAAATTGATGAACCATTAGGATGGCTAACTAAAAAAAGAAGAGGGAAGATCCGAATAACAAAAATTAGAAATGAAAAAGGTGATATTACAACTGATACATCTGAAATACAAGGANGATGGATTCACAGCAAAATTTTACCAAACATTCAAAGAGGAATTGACACCAATTCTCTACAGACTATTCAAAAGATTGAAACACAGGCAATTCTCCCAAACTCATTCTATGAAGCAAACATCACCCTGATACCAAAACCAGGTAAAGATATGACTAAAAAAGAAAACTATAGGCTGATATCCTTGATGAATATAGATGCAAATATCCTCAATAAAATACTAGCTAACAGAATACAGCAACACATATGTAAAATTATACACCATGATCAAGTGGGATTCATCCCAGGGATGCCAGGTTGGTTCAACATATGCAAATCAATAAATGTGATACATGATATCAATAAAATCAAACACAAGGACCATATGATCATCTCTATGGATGCTGAAAAAGCATTTGATAAAATTCAACATTCATTCATGACAAAGACCCTCTATAAGTTAGCTATAGATGGAAAGTATCTCAACATAATTAAAGCCATATATGATAAACCCACTGCCAATATCATCATGAATGGGGAAAAGCTGAAAGCTTTTCATTTAAGAACAGGAACTAGACAAGGATGCTCACTTTCACCACTCCTATTCAACATAGTTTTGGAAGTACTAGCCAGAGCAATCAGAGAAGAGAAGGAAATAAAGGGCATCAGATTGGAAAAGATGAAGTCAAACTGTCCCTCTTTGCAGATGACATGATCCTGTATATCAAACAGCTTAAGGCCTCTACAAAAAATCTCTTGGAGTTGATAAATGTTTTCAGCAAAGTAGCATGATACAAAATCAACACACAAAAATCAGAAGTATTTCTATTCTCCAATAGTGAACATGCAGAAAGAGAAATCAAGAAAGTCTGCCCATTTACAATAGCCACCAGAAAAATAAAATACTTAGGAATTGAGTTAACCAAGGATGTGAAAAATCTCTATAATGAGAACGACAAACCACTGGTGAGAGAAATTAGAGAGGATACAAGAAGATGGAAAGATATCCCATGCTCTTGGATTGGAAGAACCAATACGAAAATATCCATTTTTCTAAGAAATGGAAAAAACTATCCAGACATTTATATGGAGCAACAAGAGACCATGCAGAGCCAAAGCAATTCTGAGCAAAAAAAAATAAAGCTGGAAGCATAACACTACCCGACTTTAAACTATACTACAAAGCTATAATAACCAAAACAACATGGCACTGGCATAAAAACAGACACACTGATCAATGAAATAGAATAGAGAATCCAGAAATCAACCCACACACCTACAGCCATCTGATCTTTGACAAAGGCACCAAGCCTATACACTATGGAAGGGACTGCCTCTTCAGCAAATGGTGCTGGGATAACTGGATATCAATATGCAGGAGAATGAAACTAGACCCCTACTTCTCACCATATACTAAAATCAACTCAAAATGGATTAAATAATTAAATATACACCCTGAAACAATAAAACTTCTTAAAGAAAACATAGGAGAAACACTTCATCAAGTAGGATTGGACAGACTTCATGAATATGACCCCAAAAGCATGCATGACCAAAGGAAAAATAAACAAATGGGATTATATCAAACTAAAAAGCTTCTGCACAGTAAAAGAAACAACAGAGTTAAAAGACCACCAACAGAGTGGGAAAAAATATTTGTAAAATATACATCTGACAAAGGATTAATATCCAGAATATACAAGGAACTCAAACAACTTTACAAGAAAAAAATAAGTAACCCAATTAAACAATAGGCAAAAGAGCTAAATAGGCATTTCTCAAAGGAAGATATACGAATGGCCAACAGACATATGAAAAAATGGTCAACATCACTCAGCATTTGGGAAATGCAAATCAAAACCACACTGAGATACCATCTCACCCCAGTTAGGATGGCTAAATCCAAAAGACTGTGAATGATAAATGCTGGCGAGGTTGTAGAGAAAGAGGAACTCTCATACATTGTTGGTGGGACTGTAAAATGGTGCAGCCTCTATGGAAAATGGTATGGAAGTTCCTCAAACAATTGCAGATAGATCTACCATACGACCCAGCTATCCCACTTCTGGGAATATACCCAGAGGAATGGAAATCATCAAGTCAAAGGAATACCTGTTCCCCAATGCTCATTGCAGCACTCTTTACAATAGCTAAGAGTTGGAACCAGCCCAAATGTCCATCATCAGATGAGTGGATATGGAAAATGTGGTATATCTACACAATGGAATACTACTCTGCTATAAAAAAGAATGAAATACTGCCATTTGCAATGACATGGATGGACCTTGAGAGAATTATAGTAAGTGAAACAAGTCAGGCACAGAAAGAGAAATATCACATCTTCTCACTTATTTGTAGGAGCTAAAACTGAATAAATAAATACACAACTGGGGGAGAGGGGGAGGGAAGAAGACAAAACAATGACAATTCTTTGAGGTTGATATGACAAGCGAACAGAAAGGACATTGTCAGGAGTGAGGGGGAGAGGAAGGAAGGAGGGAGGTTTTGGTAATTGGCCACAATAATCAACCACCTTGTTTATTGACAAAATAAAATAAGTTTTTTTTAAAAAAAGAAATATCGTCTGCAGTGGTATTTGAGGAGGGTGACGGGCGTTGTGTGCATGCCTCATAACCTTTTTCAATCAAGCTGTCTATTCTTGATTTACTGCTAAATCCTACTTTGGCCTCCAATTTTCATGGGGGCTATCGTGGGTGGGTTGTTCTGGGTTAGAAAGTGTAGTCCATTTCTCCCATCTCATGGGCTGCACCTTGACCTAAAGTTTTTAGTTGGATTCTTGTGCTTACTTTTTGTGCCTTGGAAGGGTGTTGCTGAAGATGGCGGTATACAGGCTGACTTGGCAAGGGATGGTGAGGTATATCGGGATTTATCGATTATAGAACAGACTCCTCTAGAGGGATGTGAAGCACCGCCAAGTCCTTTGAGTTTGCGGCTGTTGCTGGTAGTACTCTGGTGAGCAGCTTTGACTAGCTGCCTGGGTTTATGGCTGAGCATAGTGGGGTTTCTAATCCCAGTTTGGGTCTCAGCTGTCGTGTGTTCAGGCTGTTGTAAAGTCACTTTCGTGGTTTATTTTGTCCTTGGCTATGGTTTTTTGCAGTTTGGACATGGTTTAACTTTAGTTGTTGTTTGTATCCTTAAACACGCTTTACGCCAAGCTTTATTTGTTTGGATTAATTGTATGGCCGCAGTGGCTGGCATGAAACTTACCAATCTTGGGTTAGTGTAACTTAGTCAAACTTGCGTTTATTACTAAATTTTTATCACTGCTGTATTCCGTGGGGGTGTGGTTAGGCAAGGCGTCATGAGCTACCTGGTTGGTGTGCTTGATGCCTACTCCTTTTGGTCATTGGTGACTTAGAGGGTGTTTTCACTGGGGTGTGGATGCTTGCATGTGTAATTTCACTAGCAATTAATAAAAAGGCTAGGACCAAACCTATGTGTTTATGGAGTTTTGCGGACTCATCTTGGTATTTTCAGAACCTTGCTTTGGTAATTTAAGCTACATCAACTCTACTAATTTTCAGCTGGGTGCTAAATTTTTGAATTTGGGTGCTATGTGAGTATTGGGAGGGGGGTTAGAAACCCTGGTAACAAAAAAAGTTGGGTTTCAGCCCATTAAGCCTAAATTTTGGGCAAAAATTAAGTTGCTTTACTTGATGGTTGGGCTGAAACCCACTTCCAGATGAGTTTATAACTAAATTTTAGAGGGGGTGTTGGAGAGTTTGTTTTGGTTGAGGTTTATTGGGTTGAGGTGTTATATGAGTATTGTGTGGGGTTTTGTTTTGACTGTTAAGTTTTAGTTTTGGCAGAGTTTTGGTTTGTCGGGTGCCGTTGCAGGTATCTCCAGTCGATAGGCAGGGTGTATCTCTTGTTTTCGGGCTTTGGCAGGAGGAAATAAACACCAATGGTCTGTTAAGATTGGGGAAGGGGGGAGGGGGGTTTGTGGATCTGATCAGGACTGGTTGTTTGTGTGTGTGTGTGCACGTGGGTTGTGCGCACTTTTTATGTGTTATGTCCTACAAGCATGAATGAATTAGCACCTTATAGTTATCATGCGGGTGAGGAATATTGATCTAAAGTCCAGCTACAACGGATTTGACTGCGTCGAGGCCTTCCTAGGCCACTGCTGAGCTGGGGCACTTTCCGCCCGCCAAAATTAAAAAATATCAAATGCATGACAGCACAGTTATGTGTGATCATGGGCTGATTAGTCATTGGTCCATCGAGATGTCTTATTTAAGGGGAATGAGTGGGCAATCTTCGTGTTATGGCCGTGAAGTAAGAACCAGATGCCAGATATAGTTTCAGGCTAGAAACCCCCAGGGTTCATGGGCCTGGAGCAAGGAGGGGGACACTTCCCGAGCGGGCTGCTGATTTCTCAAAGTTTGGTAGTTAAGGAACCAACATTGGAGGTGATGCACATGTTGATTGGAAATGATTCGACTTGAATGCACTATGTCTGATTAAAGAGTTGTATTTGTTATGGATATCCGTATCCGGGTTGGTTCTTATGTACAGTAAATCACTTCATGTCTTGCATACAGTAAACCACATCCCATGCTTGCTTATATGCATGTGGTAAGTAAGTTTATGTATGACAATACATATATGTACTATATAGAATATCTAGCGCTAGAATATTATTCATGGGGTAAATCATTTAATGCACAAAGTACATAGGACATTTGTAGTTTTATGTGCTAGTTCCAATACTGACATAGCACTTGAGAGATTTTTGAAGCAGGCAGGGAGTAGTTTAAGGAGAACTCCAGCTTTGGGTGTTGATGGTAGGGTGGAAGGCTCTCTCCTTGACTGCCCCATCAAAATTTTCTCCATTTTTGGTTTACAAGGCCAAGGTATTTTTCTATATTACAGGAGCTCTTCATTCGAAGAGTTTATTTTCAGTCAGGTTGGCTAGGGATGTAAGGATTAGGATGGTGAGGAAGTACAGAAGGGATGCCATTTGACCGATGGTGATGAAGGGGTATTCTACTGGTTGGCTTCCGATCCATGTGAGTGTGAGGAGGTCGGATACTACGATTCAGAATAGGCATTGGCTGAGTGGTTGGAATATTATGCTGCATTGTTTAGATAGTTGGAGGGTGGGGATAAGTGCTAGGATTAGAATGGATATGATGAGGGCAGGGACTCCTCCTAATTTATTGGGGACAGAGTGCAGGATTGTGTATGCAAATAGAAAGTACCACTCTGGTTTGATGTGAGGTGGCGTACTCAAGGGGTTGGCTGGGGTATAGTTATCAGGGTCCCCTAAGAGGTTGGGGGAGAAGCGGTGCAGGATTGTGTATGCAAATAGAAAGTACCACTCTGGTTTGATGTGAGGTGGCGTACTCAGGGGGTTGGCTGGGGTATAGTTATCAGGGTCCCCTAAGAGGTTGGGGGAGAAGCAGACAAGGGCAAGGAGGAGCAGGGTGAGCAGGAGGGCTCCTAGTGCGTCTTTAATTGTATAGTAGGGGTGGAATAGGATTTTGTCTGAGTCTGATGGGATCCCTGAGGGGTTCTTAGATACTGTTTCATGTAGGAATAGGAGGTGTACAATGGCTAAGGCTGCCATGATGAAGGGGGGGATGAAGTGGAGGATGAAAAAGCATGTGATGGTGGCTTTATCTACTGAGAATCCACCTCGGATCCATTCTACTTGGCTTGTGCTGATATATGGGACGGCAGATAGTAGGTTTGTGATCACTGTTGCTCCTCAGAAGGATATTTGTCCTCAAGGTAGGATGTAGCCCATGAATGCTGTGCCTATGGTTGTGAAGAGCAGGATGATGCCGATGTTTCAGGTTTCTAGGTTGGTGTAGGATCCGTAGTGGAGGCCTTGGCCTATGTGGATGAAAAGGCAGATGAAGAATATGGATGCTCCGTTGGCATGGATGTACCGGATGATTCACCCATAGTTTACGTCTCGGCAGATGTGGGCGATAGAGGAGAATGCTGTTGTTGTGTCTGCTGTGTAGTGTATGGCCAGAAATAGCCTTGTGGTAATTTGGAGTAGCAGGCACATGCCTAGTAGTGAGCCGAAGTTTCACCATGCCAAGATGTTGGATGGTGTGGGCAGGTCAATGAAGGAGTGGTTGATGATTTTGAGAAAGGGGTGGGATTTTCGGATGTTGGTCATTAGATTCTTACATTTGAAGTACAACGGTGGCTCTTCATGTCAATGGTCATGGTTACAGTCCATGTAAGAATTATGACATAGATTGTATTCTTGTTGAGTGTTGCTTTTGTTGTTGGTTTTGTAGGGTTTTCTTTAAAACCTTCACCTATTTATGGTGGGTTGGGGTTGCTTGTTAGTGGGGGATTGGTTGTGGTATTGTGGTTAGTTTTGGGGGGTCTTTTTTGGGGTCGGTGGTATTTTTAGTTTATTTGGGGGGTATGATGGTGGTGTTAGGGTATACTACTGCTATGGCTACTGAGGAGTATCCTGAAGCTTGAGGTTCAAATGTTGTGGTTTGGGGGGCTTTGTTGTTGGGATTGGTGATAGAATTGTTTGTGGTTTTGTGGATGAGGGATTATGATGAGGTGGAGGTTGTTATTAGTTTTAAGAGTGCATTAGTCAGGGTTCTCCAGAGAGACAGAATCAATAGGATATGTTATAATTATATGAGAGGGATTTATTAGGGGAATTAACTCACGTGGCTATGAAGAAAAGTCCCATGATAGGCTGTCTATAAACTGGATGCTGGTAGCTTGGCTCAGTCCAAATCCAAAGGCCTCAGAACCAGGGAAGCTGATGGTGTCCTTGGTGTAAGTTCTGGAACCCAAAGGCTGAAGAGTCTCAAGCTCTGATGTCCACAGACAGGAGAGAAGAGTGTATTTGTATCCCAGCTCCAGCGGATCGAGAGAGAGAGAGAGCTTCACCTCTTTCCTCTGTCTTTTGTTCTCTCCGGACCCCCAGTGGATTGCATGGTTCCCACCCACACTGAGGGTGGTTCTTTCACACCCAGGCCACTCAGGCTCTCATACTAATCTCTTCTGGAAACACCCTCATGGACACACTTGAAAAGATTGCTTTACCAGGTTTCTCAGCATTCCTTCATCTAACCAAGTTAACATCTAGAATTAACCTTCACAAGTAGTATGGGTGATTGGGTAATTTTTGAGGGAGAGGGGAACAGGTTATTTTTGTGAAGGTTCTATGGGTGTGGCTGCATTATATAGTTACGGGTGTTGGTTGGTGGGGGTGGCTGGGTGATCTTTGTTTATGGGTGTTGTTATTGCTATTGAGGTTACCCAGGGAGGTTAAATAATTTGTAGTGTTGCTGCTGAAGCTGTAATGAGGAGGGAGAGGAAGTAAAGTTTGATTAGACCCTTTGGGTTGGAGGTGGCTGTTGCAGCTAGTATTTGGATGTGGGCGATGTTTTTTGGGGATTGCCTTTTCTAGTTAAGTCTAGCGTTTGGGATGCTACATTTTGGCTTACAGTAAGGTTGAGGCAGGGTATTATGCAATGTGTGGTTGGGAAGAAACCTAAGAGGGCGGAGAATTTGTGTTATGTGTGAGGGAAGTTTGGGGTTATGTTTAGTGAGTGTAGGCATAGTTCTAGTGCCACGGTGAAACCCAGGATGGTAGTGAGGAGGGTGGAGAGTTTGGGGTGGAGGGGTATAGTTATTTGAGAGGTGTTGATGGGTGTGATTATTAGACTTGTTTTGTGGCCAAAAATAAACTATAGTCACGTCCACATGTCCTGGAAAACATTATCATAAAACCATTTTTACTTAGAAGCAGATGTGATGGCACCAGAAAGTCATAAAATAACCTAGAGTATTTCTTATATCCCTTACCCTAGATCCCTGCATAGAGGATGTAACCTAGTAACAATCCCGAATCTATACATCATGTACAACTAATAGTGGAACTGATGAAGTGATTAGATGGGGTTGTTCGCTCTCTCTTCTTTGATTCTTCCTTCTTCTTGTGATTGTAAAATGCTAAACTCTGCTGGGCCTCTTCCCAGCACGTTCTTCAGGGTGACCTGACCTGTGCATTTCCCCAGTTGCAGTTGTCACATTGGCCCAATAAATCTTAACGTTTCATATGTTCACACTCAGTTTCTTTTAGGTCAACATTCCCAAACTTTTTTGATACGATCTAACGGCCCCCCTATTTTAAGACTGCAGGGGTGAACGACAGAACACACGGCATCTGCTTGTTATTGCTAAACACCTACTGAGGCTTTTTCAATTCAAATAGAATGTTTTTAAAATATGCTAATCACGTTTACTTATTTACAATAAACTCTTCTTCCAATAAAGGTTTGTCAGTGTATTCTTTTGATAAAGTCTTAGTGGTCAATGTCAAAAGCCAAGCGTGAGAAACTGGGGAAGCTCCTGGGGCAAACTGCCCATTCTTGGAGAAGCAATAAGGGTCTGTAGAGATGACCATTGTGTACCCCCCAGAATTCTGTCGAGCCACACCCTGTAACTGCTTCTTTTTTCCTCATTTTGACCAGCCGTGGTGTCTAGCCCCTCGGATCCCCTCCTCACTGGATCACTTTGACGTCTTGGCCCCAGATTTACTGTCATCTCCTCCTGTCTCATGCATTCCTTCCCCCATTCTCCCATTCTCGAGGCACAATGACTTCAGGTACGTGGAAAAACACTGGCATCGCCTCAGTCAGTTTCAATTATATCTTATGCTGTGAGTTAGACCCAGCTTTATTCAGTATTATGACATGCCATCAATTTAACCTTCAAAATAGAAGCCTAAGTAGCATCCTGAAAAACTCTCAGAAAAATGGCAGCTGCAGGAAATACCCCTTTTCCAAATTCTACTACTGTATTTAAAAAGTCACCAGAAACAAACACAGCATTGGCCATCACTATGAAGAGAGCGTGGTGTGGCTCCAAAATGAGGGGACCGTCATCTGCAGTGCACCCAGCAAAACGGAAGGCAGCCTTTCCATCTGAGCCTGGACTCACGTGCAACCCCACGTTCCCAGGTACTGCACAGTAGTACAGCCTGTCGGCGCAAGCCTGGCCCACGGGTCGTCCCTGCCTCCATCTATCCATCCACCAACGATGTACCTCTGAGTCATCCCCCGAGTCAGGGAGTGCACTTGGACATCAGGCTGCCCGAGGCTTCATTTATTGAAGACTGTCCTTCCTGGGATGGTCTTACCCCTTCATCCTGTGCCGACAAGTGGACTTCATTTAAACCTGAATGGTAAGTTTTGGGATAAATAATAATGTTCTGAATTAGGGGGAAAAATCTATATTACTAATAGAATAAAATGTAGTGTAACCACAGTTTTATATCCCTACACCATACCCAAATTGATTGCTGAACAAAAACTATACTTAGAAAGCTTAGTGAGCAACTAGACAGTAGCTACAGAGCTAACAAAATAGATAAACATCAAATTATTGTGAACAAATAATGTAGAATGAGGATTGCCTGAATATTACATGAACGTGGATTAAACCTAAGGAGACAAAAAAGGAAAAAGGGAAATTTAGTGGTGTCCTGGTAAGTGTTTAACTGGGTCTCAGAAAAGAGAGGGAAAAAAAAGTCCCAGGAAAAACCCCTGCCGTTTAACATTTACAGCATGGCCAATTTTGAGCTACCTATGTGATGTCCCTGAAGGACCTAGGCAGTGGCAGAGTTGGGAAGACACAGGCCCAGCTGACTCCCAGCCAGTGGGGGCCTGGCTCCAGCAGCAGGGAACGAACCCACCAAAGGGAGCGACTGCAAGGTGACGCCCTGCGCAGCAGGTGCACACGCAGACCCCTCAGTGAGTAAACGACACGCAGAATGAAGACCTATAAACGAGTGGGAACGCAGCAGAGAGCCAGGCAGCTGGCCTAGGGGCCAGGGCACGAGGCTATAACAGTGCGGACAGGGGGAGCTCCCAAGTCAGTGTGACGCTGTGCAGACGTCCCAACGCCACACTAGGAGGGACTCGGAGCCAACAGCCCCAAGGATGCAGCCTCTCCAGGACTCACTGAAGTTTTAGGGGGGCCTATTTTATTTCTACAAGTTGTGCTATATCCCACCCAGATGGAAACCACTGACATCTGATTATGACAGAGGCATACATGATATGATACTCGGAAACACTACTGGAGGAGAGTACAGGGTCTCCTTGTTATCTGAGTACTCGCAGAGCCCCCACAATGACACGTTTTCTTAAGGAAGCAAAAAATTCATAACCCAAGCACAGGCACTAATAAATCAACGATTAACCACATGTAAATTTAGTCCCAAATGACATTAACATCTCTGTCCGTCATTCTTGATGCCTAGCAAATGTTGTCCTCATCCAGGGAGGCAAACATAAAACCAATCAGTTGTAAGTCTTTCAAATGCTGTGGAATGTCCTGAAGTCAAAATTGGTGCTGATAAATTATTAAGAATCACACACAAAGCCACTGATAAGTAAATGTATGTCACAGCTAGACCACAAATCCAGCTTCTATTCAGCAGTCTTGAAATTAGGGGAAAAAACTTCAAACTCTCGTAGGAGGGTTCTTCAAAAAGTTCATGGAAAGATTCCTACTATCTTTTAATTCTATTTTTTCACGAACTTTTTGAAGTACCCTTGTATTTTTTTCAACAATTAGTATAAAGCATCCCTGAATTTAAAATGTCCAAAGGCATAGTTGATAAAGGGTTTTATAATTCAACAAATTTAATGTTCATGTACAAATATATCAGCGAGAAATTGTGATGACAAAATAAATTTTCTGCAAAAAGATACTTAAAATTCTCCTTGAATAAAGGTAAAAATAAAAATAAAGGTAAAAGCAAACAAAATGAGTCAGAAGCAAAGTAAAAAGAAAACATAACTAAAAAGGACCCATAAAGTATAAATTAGCGTAGAAGTGTTAGCAGGCCCAACAACTGTAACATATGTGCTTTCCCATTTACTAAAGGCAAAATGTTTTTGATTAAAAAGCAAATAAGTACCAAAATGTGGCTATCAAGGAACATAAATACAAGTAAAAATTCAGAAAGTCTAAATAGAAGATTAATTTTAAATAATGCATCATTTCTCTTAGAAAGCTATATAACTTCTTTTAGAAAACTATAATAATATGATATAATTTATCACATTATATAGGAAATGAATAGGGACATTTTATAATGACAAATGAAATTAAAAACATAATGAAGAAATAACATTTTAAACCTTAACATATCAAAGAGCATACCAATGGAATATTTCAAAAATTCATTTGAAATCAAAATTTAAAAGCAGTCACATTATTTTTATTACCTCTATTAGTATAAGGCATATTAGATGATGGCTTAGAGGCAATGGAAAGCTTAATTAACATTGTATTGCTGGCCAGCCACCAAACCAACCAACCAACCAACCAAACGGAAGAAATAATTAACATTGTAGAGGTTAGGTGAATTCTGCACCTCCAAATAGAAATATATTTTATGTTTAATATTCATCAAGGACTTTTACTTAAAAGGGATTCAAAGACACACAGATGTCAACAGGTAGAGGACAAACACAGCTTAACCAGGGTCCCCTCATTTCCCTTTCCCACATGGTGGGGCCCAGATTCAGTGCAGGGATGGCATCTCCTCTGTACTCACCCAGCCTCAGGCTCCAGACCCGCCCAGCTCCCACTGGGCCAACCCGGACCTCTGTCCCTTCTCCAGACGCCTGCACACACTGCTCACCGGACCCTGCCACTCCGATATCCTTCAGGCACTTAAAGCGGATCATGTCAAAAATGGAACCTTCCTATCTTTCCCGTCACAGGGAAAGGAGGCTCCTCTGGTTACAGGCACAGAATGGCAAGCCTCTCTGACTCCTCTTTCTCACCCGCCACATCCAAGGACCAGCATGTCCCCCCAGATTTACCCTTGAATGCGGGCCGCAGCCACCTGCTCCTCACACTGCCAGCGCCCCCTGCCGGGTCCTACAGCCCCCAAGCACAAGCACTAATAAATCAGTGATTTAACCCTATCTAAAACGAGTCCCAGATGATGACGCCCTCTTAATTAACTCTTGTATCTATTCCTGATCACCGTGTCAACACCTTTGTCTTACTGGACCAAGTAGAACTTCAGAATAAAATGAGATCAAGTATTATTTTCTTAAAAACATATCTTGTGTTCCACTCAGTATAAGGCTGACTTGAAATAGGTTTTATTTGTAGTTTAAAAAGGTTATTAGAAAAAATCCTAATTATTTATGGAGTATTACCTTTTCAAAATGTATTTTGATAATTTACTGTCATATCTATATCAATAAGTGGCATTTTTCTGTAGTTTTTTCAAAGCTATTTTTTAAAGCATGTTGCAGTTTAGAATTATCCTAGTTTTATGAAATGTACTGAGAAATGTCCTCTTCTTTTATGTTCTAATTCTGATGAGACACATATCGTTTGCTTCTCAAAAATTTGCAAAAAATCACCACTAAAACTTTTCTGAAACTAAATTATTTAACAATCATCTCAATTTCTTATGTGCTTTTTGGATCATTCCATTTTTCTATTCTTCCTTTTGAGACACTTTTAGTAAACCCAGAAAACAGTCTATTTAACTGAATTTTGGTATTTTATAAATAAAAAGTTACAATGTACAAAGGAGTCTCTTACAATTTTAAATTTAGGCACACAACTATTATATCCTCTTAATATTTCCTAATGTTACAAATTGATGCTTTTCCTCCTTTTCTTTATTTGACTTATTAGAAGCTATTATTTTATTTGGTCAAGGAATTCATTTTTAGGTTTATCAGTTTTCTCTGTATTTTTTTTACTTTCTAATTTACTATTGCTCCGTTTGTTTTTATCAGCTACTAACTTCTAAATTATTTTTGGACTTCTGTTTGTTTTCCTCTCCTTTGGAATCCTAGGTTGATTTATTTCTGTCCTTGTTTAGAAGTGAAAATATTTAAGACAAATTAAGTTCTGACTTGAGTCTGTGCTATAAATCTCACACGTGTCCATACAGCCGGGGCCACAGGTCCAGCTTTCCCGACTGTCGCCCACGGGCTGTCTTCGCCCTTCCTGCCACCCAGCCTCACTTCCTCCCTGTAGAGGGCGGACAGGGCTCCTCAGCTGGCAGCCCGGACCCTGCCTCCCTCCCAAACCCCAAGCGACTGGCCCCAACACTGTGGCTCGAGGAGGTCACTGCATGCCCTTCCTCTACTAGCCTGGCATGTGTGCGGCTGTTCTGGCAGTCAGGGTCCTCTGCAGAGACGTGCCATGCTCCTCGTCCCTGTCCCACACCACGTGTCCCCATCCCCTGCAGGATAAAGATGGTTTTCCCACTCTCTCATCTGAGGGGCCTGCTCTCCACTGCCTTCTGTTCTTAGACGGCAGGTGACAAATCCCAGGCCAGCCTGACTCTGGCTTCCTCGTTGAATACTTATTTCATTATTCCAGAAATTCAAGTGTGCACTAGAGGATGTCGGTGAATTAGGGTCTTTTCACTGATCTTAACCGACCCTTGGTGGGCCATTTCAAACTTCTCTTCAATTAGAAACTCTTTTGTAAAATTTGCATTCAATCTGTTCTGGTGTCCCTTTTAGGGAGCACAACTATAGGAAGGTGAGATTTCACGTCCTTCCCTCCTTTTGTGTCAATTTTCCCTTATTTCCACACCATTTCTCATTTCCACAACTCTGGAAGAACACACCTGAGCTCATCGCTCCACCAACCCTCTGTGCACAGCTAATGTTTACACTGCAATTTTAAAACCCTGGCAAATATGATTTTAATTTTCTCATGGGCTTTCCTAATCTGCCTCCGTTATTTTAAATTGAATTCCATGGGTTTATCGTTCTTTTTAATGTTTATTTTGAGGACACGAATCACATTTTTTTCCAAGATCTTTTCCCCTATTTTTTAGTACATTTATATCAGATGGAAGCCATTTTTACACTTAGGAGCACTTTTTGGAACTGACAATGCTGCCTGGTAGCTGGTGTCGTGGGCCCGGGCTGCTTTCCCATGGCCAAGCTGGGGCTTGCTTGCTTGGGCCACTGCTCGTCAGGACCTGCTCCTGGGGTGGGCTTCTGCTGGTCAGGTCCCCCTCACCTGACCGTCCCTTCTTGTCTCTCCTCAGGGTCATGCCTGCATCAAGGCCTGACAGCTTTCCCAGCTCTCCTCCTCATTTCCATTCAAAGTTGCTGCTTTTAGGAAATCTCTTGCCTGTCTAACCCTGTCTGGGCTTCTTGGTCTCTGAGGACACAGATGAGCAGAAGAAGGGAGAATGAATCCAGGGAACAAGGAGGTGAGAAAGGAAACATAAACAACTCAGAAGGCTGTCGATGGAAGGTGCTGGGGCTTGGGGTGGATTTCTGCTTCAGAGAGTTTAAGGCACCGGAAAAATTCAGACAAAAACAATATGTGGTCGAAGCTTATAAATTGCCTTCATTCCCTTTTAGGAATAAAAGCAGAGAATCGGATTCCTTTTAATAATTTTTTTGGCTATGCTTCTTTCATGCTTCAGGAGGGTTTCACATTGATCTCTTCAATGGAAATCTGGGCATAGGGAAGCCAAAAGCTTGCCAGGAACACAACACAACGTTAGCCTCTCCCTTCTCTCTCTGTCTCTGTCTCTCCCTGT
The DNA here is from genome assembly GCF_000696425.1 of Galeopterus variegatus. Taxonomy (NCBI): domain Eukaryota; kingdom Metazoa; phylum Chordata; class Mammalia; order Dermoptera; family Cynocephalidae; genus Galeopterus; species Galeopterus variegatus. The sequence continues at coordinate 138,894 of NW_007727417.1, read as the reverse complement.
CTCTCCCCCCTCCTCCCCTCCTTTCTTTACAAGGACAATCTAAAATCATGAGGATGTATGTGGAAAAAGACTAGAAGACAAAAATAAAGATAGTGGATGGTTACTGATGTGAAATACTACTATGTGTTTCTCTCTTTTTCCAATTTGTTTTTTATTGCCATACTATATTGCTAGTGTTATAAGGTAAGAGGGAGGGGTAGAGGGGGACGGGCTTAGCAGAACAAAGAGAAATATCCGGGAATCTCTCCTCCTACTCCTAATTGCAAACTTTGGACAAATTCCATGTAAAAGAAGAGAGCATTACTTCCATTTTCTACTAAATTGATAAAAGAATAGAAGATATATTGATTATATTACCAGTTTGTTCTGAAGTTTTATGGCACATGTAAACCTATTCTTAAATATTTGTATATAATCTTTTCTGTTTAAAATAATTTCTAAAACGAACAAAAAAAATCTGTGAGCAACTGTTAAGCAAGCAGATGGCACTTGGGTGTTTATATAAAAGTTGTTTTCATGTTCTCTTAGGCTTATAAAATGATGTGGAAAAACAATTTATTTTCAAGATATGTTCATATTAAGATATAAAAATGTAACTTATTTTCAAGACATATTTAACTCAATTAATTGAAGATCAAGTACACCAAATAATAAAGAACTCTATTTTAATATTTGTTCATCCTTTATAAATATGAAATATGTCTATAAATTCAACTTTGGAAACGTATCTGTTTAACAGTACAGAAATAAATTACTATTTTAGTTAACATTATTATTATATGAAAAGTGATTCCAATCGATATTTTTAAAAAAGAGAAATTGCCCCTCAAAAGCCTATTTATAGTTATTATAATAGGAATCTAACCAAACCAAAGAATTTTAGGGAAAATTAATATATTTTTAAATAGTATTGTGGTGGTTTGTTTGAGACAGCAAGTCATGATATAGGGAACTATAAGAATGTCTCAAAAGACTAAAGCACACATTTTGTGGTCTAATATCTTGAATCTCTCTCTAATTGCTTCCCAACATAACCCAATCAATCAAGGCCATAGCAAAAGACAAAAGAACGTTTTGTGTGTGGATAGAGGTGGGGTCGTATCAGGCCCAGTAAGCTATCTCTCTCTCTCAAACATTTTACTAAGTAGCTCTTATTCCAAATTTCCTATTATACTAAATATAATTTCAGCACTGTTCTTTCGAGTTTCTCAAGTTCCACAGCTGTATCATCTCACCTAGGTGAAGTATCTGTGGAGGCAGGCAACACTCTAAAGATATTAGCTGCTTGGTAAAGTGAATGGAGCCAAGAATTGGAAAGCTGGGGCCGATGCTTTCCAGAACTGGATCTTCCTCCTCTCCACACCAGCTCATTCAGCTGCACCTGTTGAGCCCTTCAGTGAACGGCACCACTGGTTCCCTTGGGCTGAAAGAACTGAGACCAGGAATAAGGTACTTTACACCAAGACCTCGGCCCACAGAGAATGGACAAAGGGACCCAAGATGAGATGAAACATTTGAACTGCACCTGTTGAGCCCTTCAGTGAACGGCACCACTGGTTCCCTTGGGCTGAAAGAACTGAGAACAGGAATAAGGTACTTTACACCAAGACCTCGGCCCACAGAGAATGGACAAAGGGACCCAAGATGAGATGAAACATTTGAACAGATCAATTGCCATAAAAAAATGATGGGTTAGAAGTCTACACATCAAAAAAAGACAAAAGCCAGATAAGCTGACAATGGAATTTAATATAGCTTTTGACCTTGGTATTCTTTAAATTATTCTGTCATAGGAAAAATTGAAGAGCTCCCCAGTAATGTAATAAAACCAGAAAGCCTTTTATACCAAAGCCTAGTAAAGATGGTAACAGAAATGGAACCCAAATTCATCGATAAATACAGATATAAAATTTAAAAGAAAAATATGAATATATAGAATTCAGCATTCTGTATTTTTAAGTCAGAATTCTGGATCATATGGCAGTTCTGTTTTTAGTTGTTTGAGGAATCTGTCTACTGTTTTCCATAACAGCTGCACTAATTTACAGTCCAACCTGCAGTGTATGAGAGCCCCCTTTTCTCAGCATCCTCACCAGCATTTGCTTTTTTGTCTTTTGATAATACACATTCTAACCAAGGTAAAATGATATCTCATTGTGGTTTTCATTTGCATTTCCCTGATGATTAGTGATGTTGAGCATTTTTTCATGTGCCTGTTAGCCATGTGCATGTCTTCGTTTGAGAAATGTCTATTCAGCTCCTTTGTCCATTTTTTAATTGGATTATTTGGGGATTGTTTTTTGTTGTTTGTTTGGTTTTTTGCTATTGAGTTATTTGAGTTTCTCGTATATTCTGGATATTAATCCCTTATCAGAGGAATAGTGTGAATCCTGAAAGATCCAATTCCTCCGGATGGATTCTAAGTGGCTCACTGGGTCTAAATTCTGGGTGAAGCCCAGCAGCCATTTGCTGACGGGAGGCTAAACACAGGCCCCATCTGAGGCTCTCACTGCGGCCTGTGAGAGCCTCACTTCACTACCTGAATTTAATCAAAGAACTGCAACCTGTCAAGTGTTAAGTGGCCAGAACTCAGCAAACCAGAATCTCTCTTTTGCATAATGGGCCAGACCAATCAGAACTACACAAGCTCAGATCCTTCTTTTGCATAGGAAGACCAGAATGGGAACATGGGCAAGAGCTTTGCTGTATAAGACAATCCCTATCTTTGTTCTGGCAGAGCACACTTTCACTTTGTACTGAAGGCTTCATCTCCATGGTTTGCAAACTGTTCACTGAAATAAAAGTCTCTTTTTGTCTCCAAATTTCTTTTTCAGTAGATTTACAAATAATAGTTGGCAAATATTTTCTCCTCTCCCCTGCCATTTGCGGGTTGCCTCTTTTCACTGTGCTGATTGTTTCATTTGCTATGCAGAAGCTTTTTAGTTTAATGTAGACTCATTTATCTATTTTTACTTTTGTTGCCTGTGCTTTAGAAGTCTTCTCCATAAAATTTTTGTCCAGACCAATGTCTTGAGGCATTTTGCCTATGATTTCCCCTAGTAGTTTCATACTTTCAGGTCTTACATTTAAGTCTTTAATCCATTTACTACTGGGTATTTTTCCAAAGGAAAGGAACTCAGTATACCAAAGAGATACCTGCACCCATGTTGACTGCCTCTCTATTTACAATTGCCAAGATATGAAATCGACCTAAGTGTCCATCAACAGATTAATGAATTAGAAAGAAGTGGCACATATGCACAATGGAATAGTACTCAGCCATAAAAAGAATGAAAACCTGTCATTTGCAGCAATATGGATAAGCCTGGAAGACATTATATAATGTTAAGTGAAATAAGTCGGGCACAAAAAGGTAAACATGCTATGTTGTCACTGATATGTGGAAGCTAAAAAAAAGTAAGCTCATAGATGTAGAGAGTAGAATTGTGCTTACTAGAGACTGGGAAGAGGAAAAAGGAGGGAGGATAGGGAGACAGCAGAGTAACTATAAGTAACACTTATTGTATATTTTCAAATAGCTCATAGAGAGGATTTTAAATGTTTCCAACATGAAGAAAAGATAAATGAGGTGATGAGTATGCTAATACCCTGATTTGATCGTTACACATTATATGTATATATCAAAACATCACACTATACCCCATAAATATTTACAATTATTATGTGTCAATTAAAAATAGTTTTAAGGGCCGGCCCGGTGGCGCACTGCTACAGTGCGCCGCTTGGGAG
>NW_007727417.1:132809-133588 GCF_000696425.1 Galeopterus variegatus | reverse complement strand
ATGCAATCTGGTGTATGCACATATTAACCCTCTCTGGGTAAGATAACATATCTTTAGTCTCGAATTATTCCTACAAACTTTTGCAAAAAGAAAATTCAGCAAATAAGTAAAAAAATAATAGACACATGAGATCAGACAGCAGGAATGAAAACAACAGAACAGAGCACAATTGTTCTATATACTGGAATTTTCTGAAATAGAATTTAAATTAAATTTGCTCACTCTATTCAAGAAAGCAGAGGACTAGAAACTTTAAAGAATCAAGTGAAAATTCTAAAACTGGAAATATAATTATCAACATTAAGAAGGCAATGGAAGGAAAGAAGACAAAACAGATACATCTGAAGATAGAGTAAATGACCTGGAAAATATTCAGAAGAAAATACCCAGAATAAAGCACAGAGACACAAGATTATTAAATATGGAGTGTATGAAACAGACACAAAGGGTATAGTGATAAAATATAACTCAGAGATTGGCAAACCTTTAGTAAACATTCTAGGCTTTTTGGACCATACAGTCTCTATAGCAAACTCAGCTCTTGGGAACGAAAGCAGGTGTACCCAACACACAAATGAATAAGTGTAGCTGCATTCCAATAACACTTTCTTTGCAAAAACAGGCAGCTAGTTGAATTTGTCCAGTGAGCCATAGTTAGCAACTCCTGGTCTAACCTATGTGAAATTAAAGTACCAGCATTGGAGGAGATAATAGTGCATAAGCAATTTTTAACAAGGTTATGGCAGAGAACTTAAGACATCAAACCCACAGATTAAAGA
>NW_007727417.1:122814-131366 GCF_000696425.1 Galeopterus variegatus | reverse complement strand
AGGATATCCTGACGTAAATGGTATAAGACACTGAGCCCAACAATGATAGAACATACGTTCTTTAACCACACCCAGAAAATTGAGCCCAGATTCAAGGGCAGAGGAGCCAGATGGTGGTGTTCACCAGCGGGGCTGCAGGGGATGGAGGTGCCCCTGGGGACTACTGCCTACTTTTAATAATAATAATATATTTATAATAATAACTAATTACTTAATAGTTATATATAATTTTATTATAATATTCATTATAATGTTTTATTATAATATTTGTTATAATATTTGCCAATATTATAACGGCTTGAAGAAAAACCACTGGTACCTAAAAAGTGAGATGGCTCTCCAGAGTATGAAAGTTTCACTAGCCATGCAGGTGGCAAGCCCAGTTCATGTTCCCCGGGTGCGACCACACACATCAGGCAAACCTCAGCCTTTACAGACCAGATTTTGTCCACCCAGAAGTCTGGGCTGCAGTCACAGAAAGGGTCATAACGGAGGAAGGCAGAGGATCATGAATGGATGAAGGATGAACAAGTGACCAGGTGAATATTTTCAAGCACCAACTATGCACCAGCAAAGAGCCAGGGCATCTCCCAACATGCTTTCCCATTTGATTCTCAGGCACCACTGCGGCGGTGGGCACTGGTATAGGGCAGCCTTCCTTCCAGTTCCTTGGGGCATCAGCTGTAATTCTGGAAGAGACTGACAGTCAGGTAGGAAGCTCTCAACCCCAGACTGCCCTACGGAATACATGTAGTTAAATGTATTTGAACCTTGGAGACCCGTCAAAAGAAACTGGGCAAAGCCCAGTAACAGGAGCACATCAAAAGGATCACACTGATAAATTTAGATTTTGTGTTTGAAGTTGTCTTGGCAGATTGTGTCATATTCTTTAGACATGAAGGCTGAGAAAATAAAGCCACTCTACAACTGTNATGTCAGGAAGCCAAGAGGCACACTGAAACACTGCAGCAGTCACCGAGAAAAAGGAAAAAACGCTTCCACACTGATGGAAGGGGACAATGGAATGAAATACGCTTGATCATCAAAAGATACCAAGAAGAGAGAGGATATCCTGACCTAAATGGTATAAGACACTGAGCCCAACAATGATAGAATATACATTCTTTAACCACACCCAGAAAATTGAGCCCAGATTCAAGGGCAGAGGAGCCAGATGGTGGTGGTCACCAGCGGGGCTGCAGGGGATGGAGGTGCCCCTGGGGACTACTGCCTACTTTTAATAATAATATATTTATAATAATAACTAATTACTTAATACTTATATATAATTTTATTATATTTGTTGTAATATTTTATTATAATATTTGCCAATATTATAATCTCTTGAAGAAAAACCACTGGTACCTAAAAAGTGAGATGGCTCTCCAGAGTATGAAAGTTTCAGTAGCCATGCAGGTGGCAAGCCCAGTTCGTGTTCCCCAGGTGAGACCACACACATCAGGCAAACCTCAGCCTTTACAGACCAGATTTTGTCCACCCAGAAGTCTGGGCTGCAGTCACAGAGAGGGTCATAAAGGAGGAAGGCAGAGGATGATGAACGGATGAAGGATGAACAAGTTACCAGGTGAATATTTTCAAGCACCAACTATGCGCCAGTGAAGAGTCAGGGCATCTCCCAACATGCTTTCCCATTTGATTCTCAGGCACCACTGCGGCGGTGGGCACTGGTATAGGGCAGCCTTCCTTCCAGTTCCTTGGGGCATCAGCTGTAATTCTGGAAGAGACTGACAGTCAGGTAGGAAGCTCTCAAACCCAGACTGCCCTACGGCATACATGTAGTTAAATGTATTTGAACCTTGGAGACCCGTCAAAAGAAACTGGGCAAAGCCCAGTAACAGGAGCACATCAAAAGGATCACACTGATAAATTTAGATTTTGTGTTTGAAGTTGTCTTGGCAGATTGTGTCATATTCTTTAGACATGAAGGCTGAGAAAATAAAGCCACTCTACAACTGTAATTAAGAGAATCATTTTCAAGCTAATTATGCCATATTTATTCATACCAAATAAAACTGTGTTGACAGGTAATGATTGAACACAGATACAGGCTGTCAGGAAAAGGGAGGAGGAATGGGGATCTTAAAATAGGATGAAATGTCAGGCCTGGAAGCAACAAGCAAATTCTTCCCTTGATCTCCTTCTTGGAGCTGCTCTTAGTTAGTACTCAGAGTTTCTCCAAATAGGTATTTAACTCAAGTACTAAATTAAATATGGGTTATGTCAAAAGCATACCCCTGTATACAACTTGAGAATTTATATGAGTTTGTGCTCTTAAAAGAGCTTTTACATAGTTAATTATTCTCAGAAAACTGTGAGACAGGTGCTATTTTCCCACTTTATAGATGTGAAAACTGAGGCTCAAGATATTAAACAGATTTACCCAAACTTGTCAACCACAGAGTGGCAGGCAAAAAATTCAAAAGCAGGTCTTTAAAATAATAGGCACATGTATTTTCTACTGAACCAACCACAGCAGCTCCCCATAAGGGAAAGTTGGCTATATTTCAAATTATTTTCAACAATACATTTCAGCATCCTACCATATGGACATGACTGACTCAACCTGTGTCTCTTACAGTCCAGGTCCTTACTAAGTTCTTATATAGCCGAAATGGCCTTCCATGTACGCACAAATCCTGGTCTACGTGTTGGATTATTTCCTTAGGATAAACTGCTAGAAATACAGTCCTCAAGCCACAAATTCTGAACATTTTTAATACACACACTTGCAAGTGCTTTTTCAGAAATACAGCACGGACTCACATTCACAGTACAGAATAAGTGTGTCAGCACAGCACAACACTGATTTTGTCTGTGCACTCTTCCAGTGACTGTTTATGGAGCAGCCACCACTTGTCAGATACTGTTGCAGATGCCAAGGACACAGTGGTGAGAAACCAGGCCTGTTCCACTCCCGATGGATGTTGGAGACTGGTTTGGGGGACAGCTGCTAACAGGAATAATAACATCAATACTGACAATAAATAGCTACCTTGGGGTGTACTCAACTATGGCCGGGCATTGTCTTCAGCTCTAAGCATATCACAGCACTTAAAGTAAGCTGTGCTAACCCAGGGCCCGCCAATGAAGTCTTTCCACTTTTACAGTAAGTTTATAAGTTCAAGAAAAGAAAAGGGAATAACATAAATACCCCAAATACTGTCATTCAGACCTAACCAGATTACTTTCTAATTGTTACATATGTGTTTGTATATATCATTTTGCGTTTTCAAAAACTTGGCTACAAATCATAGAGCGAGGGTTTCCTCTGCTCACTGATTCCAGTCCTGCACTTTCCCCTTCCCAGGGAAAATCTCTATTAAAATATGCTGTGTATGCCACAGCTCCATTAAAATAAAAACAAAACAAAACAAAAAACCCTTCTCCCACACATTCCAAACAATACAATGAACTGACTTTAACGTTTGATTTTTACATTAAACAAATGTATCACAATGTACTAATACTGCTGCATCTTGCTTTTTATTTTCTTATTTAGTTATGTCTTTTGACATTTCTCCATGTTGACATAAATACAAATGCTGTGTAGGAGTACATTATATGAATGTACCATAATTAATCAGTCCATTCTTCTCTTGATGATGGTCACTATGTAGACTGTTTACTTTTTTTTTTTTTTGGTCATTAACAACAATGATTTAATAAATATACATGTTCATGTTTTCTTGTACATAATCCATGAGGGCTTCTATCTACCCAGAAGCAAAAAATTCATGATTACTCCAAATTGCTTGGCTATGCATATTTAGTTTCCAAATACACCGTCAAACGTTTTTCCAAAGTAACCCTTCCAATTCATGTGCACACCAGCAGTGTGCGATGTGGTCACCCACACCCCAGCCAATAGCTGTGCAATGGTCAGAATGTTTTTACACCTCCACCACTTATATTGAAATCCTAACCCCCAAGGTGATGGTATTAGCAGGTGGGGACTTCTGGGTGGTGATTAGATTATGAGGGTGGGGCCCTCAGGATGAGATAAGTGTCCTCACAAAATAGACCGCAGGGAACTCATTCTCCCTTGTGAATGTCACCCCCTGGAGTGGACACAGGATCATCTATGATACAAGAAGTAGGCCCTCACTGGACACCAAATCTGCAGGTGTCTTGATCTTGGACTCTAGCATTCAGAACTGTGATCAATAAATGTCTGCTGTTTATAATTGACCCAGCCTGTAGTGTATTTTTTCATAGCAACCCAAATGCCAAGGCAGGTCATTAATCTCAAATTTCTTTTCTTTTTTTTTCAAAATAATGGGTAAGGATTGGCTTTATTCAGTATTGTTTTGCAGTTCCCTAAAAACTACTAAGGTTGGACGTTTCTTCATATAATTTGTCATCAATATTTTCAGTTCTGTTCCTGCTCATTCATTTCTCAAATTTTTTATTTACAGTTTTATTAATTTGGATACCAAATTCTTATCTTCATGGTCTTTATTAAATCTTATTGTAGAAATGTGTCATATGATAATTTTTTCCTTTTAAGTTTGCATTTTTTTTATCTCAAAATATACTCCCCATAAGCAATAGATTCTCATAGATTTGATTACTTATATTTCACACTTGGAGTTTTAAACCACCTGATATTTATTTTTGCATGTACTCTGAAGAACAGATCTAATTTAGTATATTTCCATATGTAAACCAATTTTTCTTGATGGCTCTTATTGAATAATACCAGTTAGGATTAGGCTGGTCTACAAACAACAGACAGGTTGCATTTTCTCTCAGGTCACAAAGTCAGGTGGCAGCAGCCCAGGATGGCTTGGTGGTTGTGTGCTCAACAAACATCCAGCTCCTTCTGTATTTCTTTGCCCCATCTGTCACTTCCTTGCTTAAGTTCACCTCCTGCTCCAAGTTGGCTGCTGGAGCACCAACCAACACATCCCAGTTCCAGGAAGCAAGACAAAGCTGAGTCTTTACATCCATAAGCCTGGTCTGTGCACTGATTTAGATTTGCTTTTTCTTTATTTTTTAACTTAAGCATTGTGAACACATTTGGTAAGATAATCTTTAGGTGACATATTTTTGTTACTATTGTAAATGATACACGTTTTTGAAAACATATGGGTGAATTTGGTTTAGGACAATTTAAGGTCCTTTGCTATTCACTGGTAGGACAAATTTTTTAATTTATTGTGATAGTCTCTTTAGATTTATTTTCATGCTCTTTGTGTTCTGTATTTGGTGTATTTCTCTTTGCTCCTTTTTCCCCCTTTTCCTTCCATCAGTGGTGCTGACTTTCTGTATTCCCTTTTTTCCTCTACTAGAAAACCACCAAATATTCTATGCATATTCTTTTGGTGGTGTAGTAGATTGAATTGTGTCCCCCCAGATCTCACTGAAACTTGAATTGTGTCTCCCAAGTTTTATGTATTAGAAACTTAGCCCCCACTGTGACTGTTAAGAGGGTGGGAAATCCTATTATGTTAACTGAAAGGTGGAGCCTTGAAGAGGTGATTGGATTGTAGGACGGTGCAGTAGTGAATGGATTAAAAACGGTGGTCGGGGGCATGGTTCTGAGGGCTTTAACAGAAGAGGAGAGTCTGTCTCTCTGTTCTCTCTGCTCCACCATCCAGCAATGTGATACTCTTGGGTCACTGTCACTATCAACAGATGTACTTTGGACTTCCCAGCCTCAGAAACTGTAAGAAATAAATTTCATTTTCTTTATAAATCACCCAGTTTCGGGTATTTTGTTATAAGCAACATGAATGGACTAATACAGGAGGCGGCCCTTCAATTTTCTGACAGAGCTAGAAAGTTAATCAGCATTTCTAATCTCTTCTCAAAAAAGACAAAGAAATTATCATACTTTAACAGCCCTCTGAACACACTTGCCAATTCTTAATTAACTTTTAGTAATTATTTGCTTCGCAAAGTGATTGTGAGCTCACATGCCCAGCCTAGATGGGAGGGAGCAGGGAGAGAGGGCAGGATCAGACTCTCAGCTGATCACTGGTGGCCATCTGAGCACCAAGTACCCCAGGCACCTGGCTTCATTTATAAATGATTAAAATCCTCGCTTTTTCATGTCCATTACAGGGAAAAGCTGATGTTCCTTTGATTGCTGGTGTCCTACAGGAGACTGCTTTTTCTCTGTGGAGAGTTTCAGGAATTTCTCCTGCAGTTTCACTCTGATGTGGCTGGGTGTGAGTCTGTTTCAGCTGCTGTATCTAGTACGTTGAACTTGGTACTGTGGACACTTTAAATCCAAGACCTTTCATGCTTTTATTTATTTCTCAAAAATCCTCAGTCCTTGTCTCTTCAGCAATGGCCCCTCTGCCCCTCTAACCCCCCAGCCCCCACCCTCAGCCACTTCACTAATTTGCTCTTTAATTGTGACTAGTTGATTGAGTTTTTAGTTTCAATGACCATACATTTTTCACTTGTAGGAATTTTCCTTCTTTCTGTATCTTAACTACCTGTTTCTGTTTCATAGTCTACTGTGCTTTATATGTTATTCCTCCTTTTGTTTTAGTTTTGTTTAGTTTTATTAATTTTTTCTATTACTTTATCTTTTTTCTTGTCTCCCCTTACTCTTTTCTCTTTCTCTCTCTCTCTATGTATGTGTCTGATTGGAGGTATAATTTCCCATAAAACTGATTATAAAATTCATGCTGTTTTTTGAGGACAATATTTCTTTTTAAAAGAGCCATTTATTTGTTTCAATTTTTTACCTTATGTGACCCAAATTCTGTGCCCCTCGTTTGCACAGACCAACAGTATCACCCTAATGTGTTTCCTTCTGTAACATTCCATTCTCATATTACATAAAAATAGATGAATAAAACACATAGAGGGTTTGGTTTCATTTAATGCTTCTCTTAGGAAAAAAGGAGACCCTGCATCAATTTTTCTGGTACTCATTTTTCTACTAAAAAACCCATCATGCAAACCCCAGCAAGCCAACTCATCTATAACTAAGTCATCCCTTTTAATTGTTGTAGAATAGATCATAAATGTATGCAGCACATTTTATTCAGCCATTCCATTACTTACAAGTATTCACCATAATTTCATATTTTTTCTTGTGACAAGCAATGCTATACTAAAAAAGGAAACCATGGGATATACCTTTATGTGCTGGGGTTTTAATTACACAGTGGTTCTGAGAATCAGACCGAGGTTGAAAGGTATATGAGATTTCAGTTTTAGGCAATAGTGTTTGATAGTTTACAGAGAAGGCTGTAAGAAGTCTCATTAAGATACCAACAAAAGATATTATCATCCATTTTTATTTTAACCACTGAAATTTATATATCTTATATAAATATATATCTCATTTCTTTATTACCTTATGTATTAGTCTGTTTCTGTTGCTTATAACCAAATACTTGGAACTGGGTAATTTATAAAGAAAAAAAATTTTATTACTTACAGTTTCTGAGGCTAGAAAGTCCAAAGTCCAAAGACCACATCTGTTGGTGGCAACTGCGACCCAGGAGCCTCACATTGCAAGATGGGAGAAGCAGAGAGAGCAGGGAGAGAGAGACAGACAGACTCTCCTCTCCTTTTAAGACCCTCAGAACCATGCCCTTGACCACCATTTTTAATCCATTCACTACTGCACGGTCCTACAATCCAATCACCTCTTCAAGGCTCCACCTTTCAATTACTGTAATAGGATTTCCCACCCTCTTAAAAGTCACAGTGGGGGCTAAGTTTCTAATACATAAAACTTAGGGGACACAACTCACGCTTCATGGAGTTTGAGGGGGACATAATCAATCCACTACACCGTATGTATTTTTAAAATGCTATTTTGATGTCCTTTTTAGAATGTTCCACTAATCTCTACATTCTTAGGGTTGAGTTCTCCAGTTTGTTGGAATATTTTTCTTGGCCTTGTAGTTTTTAGTATGTTCTACCATTTTTTATTATAAATCATTTTGCAAGAGTCTTCCTCTGAGAGTCCAACGTAAATCCTGGAGCAGTTTCAAAGTTGCTTTGCCTGCACACCATGGAGGTCACCATGTTTTTTGATAGCTTCTTGAATTGGGGTTCCCTGCAAAGATCTATAAAATGAGGTATACTGTCTATATTTTTCTTTCGTGGGTGACTCTTTTTCCAATCATGCTTTATCACGCCTGGTGCATTTTCAGCAGCCTCGATCAGTGGGGGGAGATTTTCTGTTGTCTACTCATGATAATGTCATGGTTTCCCAACTCTTGCTGCAGAAGGGGGGCCTACTTTGGCTTCCTGCTGCATGGGAGACTAGTAGCCTCAGCTCAGGTCCTGTGCAGGTGTGAAATGTCTTACCTTTAAGACTCAGTTACCCAAGTAACTGTCACCACTTTCATTTATTCATCTTAAAGTTTTTAGTTTTACATACAGGATAAAATATAAATCTTACAAGTTGCTAATATTTCCATATGTATACACCCATGCATCTACCACCCCAATCGTGACACGGAAAAAGTTTTTACCTCAGAATGTTTCCTGTGCCTTTTCCTACTAAATACTACTACTCTGTCTTCCATCACCATAGATTAGTTTTCCTGTTCCTG
>NW_007727417.1:120121-122488 GCF_000696425.1 Galeopterus variegatus | reverse complement strand
TTTGCCTGCACACCATGGAGGTCACCATGTTTTTTGATAGCTTCTTGAATTGGGGTTCCCTGCAAAGATCTATAAAATGAGGTACACTGTCTATATTTTTCTCTTTTTTTTGTCTTTTTTCGTGTCCGGCAACAGATCGCAACCCTCAGTGTCGCGCCCGCACCGGACCGGGACCGGGACCGGCAACGGGATCGCAAGCCCCGGCGCTGCATCCGCACCTCGCTCAGCCAGTGAGCGGGAACCGGTCTGTATGTGGGATCCGAACCCTCAGCGGGAGCGCCTCCGCGCTCCCAAGCGGCGCACTGTAGCAGTGCACCACCGGGCCGGCCCTATATTTTTCTCTTGTGGGTGACTCTTTTTCCAATCATGCTTTATCATGCCTGGTGCATTTTCAGCAGCCTCGATCAGTGGGGGGAGATTTTCTGTTGTCTACTCATGATAATGTCATGGTTTCCCGACTCTTGCTGCAGAAGGGGGGTCTACTTTGGCTTCCTGCTGCATGGGAGACCAGTAGCCTCAGCTCAGGTCCTGTGCAGGTGTGAAATGTCCTACGTTTAAGACTCAGTTACCCAAGTAACTGTCACCACTTTCATTTATTCATCTTAAAGTTTATAGTTTTACATACAGGATAAAATACAAATCTTACAGGTTGCTAATATTTCTATATGTATACACCCATGCATCTACCACCCCAATCGTGACACGGAAAAATTTTTTACCTCATAATGTTTCCTGTGCCTTTTCCTACTAAATACTACTACTCTGTCTTCTATCACCATAGATTAGTTTTCCTGTTCCTGAACTTCAAATAAATAGATCATGTAGTGCGCACTCTTTGGTTTACAGCTTTTTTTACTCAGCATAAAGTTTTTGAGATTCAGCCCTGTCTTGTATACAAGTAGCTCATTCCTTTTGACATCTAAGTCGTTTTCTGCTGTATGCATATGCCACAGTTTGTTAGTCCATTCTTTTCTTGATGGGCACATGGGCGGTTTCCAGTTTGGGGCTATTATGAATAAAACATACATGTACATTTTTGTAAATTTCCTTTGGTGGACATGTGCGCTCATTTCTCTCGGGTGTATATCTGGGAGTGGAACTGCCAGGTCACAGGCTAGGCATGGATTTAAGTTTTCCACATCAAGTTATGAGTGCTACAGCAACTGCACATCCCTGCCACCACTTGCTATTGGCAGGCTTTTAAATTTTAACTATTATGGTGAATAACATGTCCTTCTATAGGACTATTTTTATCTTAATTCCTTTAACCAAAAGACAGAAAAATAAGGTTTAAAATGATGCAAAAAAATAAAAATAAAAATCTAATAATTAAAGCTAAGAAATATGCAGTGACTACAGCTCCTACTTTTCTAGTATGAGATCCTTTTTTTCCTGTCTCCAATTTGGCTACCCTGGTGTAGGCCTGGATTTGTTGAAATCTTTCCTCTGTCTGGAGTCTTTCTCCTCTGGCCAGGCGAATGCACCCTTTCAGACCCTGCTCAGAGTTACTTCCTCTCCCATTCTCCCCTGATCTCTGGGTGAAATTACTTCCTCCATTCCATTCTCCCCTGATCTCTGGGTGAAATTACTTCCTCCATTCCCTGTGTACTTTGCAAATGCTTAATTTATAACAATTACCTAATGGGATTATGGTCAATGTCTGCCTCTTTTCCCAAGCTGTGGGAAGCCACATTTTATTCATATTTATGCCCTCAATCTTACTGTAGTTTTTATGCATGTAGCTAGTGTTCCATGAATAATTATTGAAAAAATGAGTGAAAGTGTCAGTGTTTCCTCACTCGTAGGGTTATCAAAAATCCCTTACAATTCAGAAAGATAAACACCACTGATATTTTCTTAATTCATAGCTTATCCCTCTAGAAATTATACCCTGGAAAACTGTACATACATTTGAGAAAATAAAAATTCTTCCCATATAACCATTTCTTAAGAACTTCCTACATGATAACATCTAAATGATGTATACGGATGCTTAGAAAAAATTGAACATAGGTGTAGAACCATATATGGGAACTTTTTAAGGCACTTTCTCTACTTCTATGTGATTTATTCATTTTTATAAAATATAAACATAACCCCAAGTAGACACACTGGCTCTGAATTAGATGTGCTTCATCTCACAAACACTAAATAAGTGCTGTCACCAACGGGTTTGTGATCAAGGAAATAAACCATTAATTGACACTTTGAAATATCTACAAAATTAACCCGGCAAAAGAGGACCAAAGTAGGTCTGTGCTTTAAAAGAAAATGTGTATGCTTCCTATCAGTAAAAGCTAATATTTCTCTCAGCTCTAGGGAAACAGTACTATTAATATCACCTCAGAAAACAAGAACACAGTTACT
>NW_007727417.1:119049-119860 GCF_000696425.1 Galeopterus variegatus | reverse complement strand
ACACTGGCTCTGAATTAGATGTGCTTCATCTCACAAACACTAAATAAGTGCTGTCACCAACAGATTTGTGATCAAGGAAATAAACCATTAATTGACACTTTGAAATATCTACAAAATTAACCTGGTGAAAGAGGACCAAAATAGGTCTGTGCTTTAAAAGAAAATGTGTATGCTTCCTATCAATGAAAGCTAATTTTTCTCCCAGCTCCAGGGAAACAGTGCTATTATTATCCCCTCAGAAAACAAGAACACAGTTACTACAGGGAAAGTAACTTATTTAGTGGAGTCTTGCTCATCTGCCAACATTTTCCTTAAATAAAATCACTGCTGCTGTAGGCAGTGGGCACCCACAAGACACCAGCAGGTCCTCTGCTCTTTCTACTTCTTACCATGTCTTGGTGAACATTGTTATTGCTTCAAGTTCATGGCCAACTGACAGGTGCACCTTAGGACCAGAGTCCCCCTGTTTTTTTATCCCTGAGTCTCGCAGGTGCCAGACCTCAGAAGGGCCAGTGCCTCAGACTCCTCCTGTCTCTCAGCACAGCTCAGTGACCTGCACCCTCTGCAAAGCCTGTAGGCATTTGTCCATTCTTTTTTCTTTTTTTTTCATTTATAAAGCATTTTTATTTATTTATTTTTATTGGTTATGAATATTCATGAGGTACAAAACTGATTGTCACCACTTGTGCCCAAGATATTATGGCCAGATCCATACTGGCAGCATGCCCATGATCACAAATTGTGATTGCACTCCGTGTCCCCCACCCAATTATCCCTGACCTCCCTCCCCCTCCCCCTTTCTCCCCCACTC
>NW_007727417.1:117127-117550 GCF_000696425.1 Galeopterus variegatus | reverse complement strand
GCATGAGAGATCAGCCAGAGAAGGAACTGTTTAGCTTAGAATCAGAATTTGGAGGAAACAGGAGGAGCCAGGACTCATCATGTGGAAAAATGAAACCATTTCCTATTTCTCATTTCACCAATAGCAAAAGACCCTCAAAGGGAAAAATGGCCTCGGAAAAAAAAATAAAAGTGAGGTATGGCTATAAGGTCTTTCATTAATAAGGATTTAAGGTGGTACCTTGTAGAGTCTCTCAACCAGACGAAGGGCTTCCGAGAGTCTTAAGCGCATCATCTCACCGCACCATGAGACGCTGCCCTAAGCAGGGAGACATCTGGACTTCCAGACAGATGTCGGATGTCCTATAGGATGTGAATTCTGGGCTGTTGGGAGGGACCTGGCGTATCTTGTGTGCTGCAGGCAGGTGAGTTGTTGGTGCCAGAG
>NW_007727417.1:109935-116574 GCF_000696425.1 Galeopterus variegatus | reverse complement strand
CTGTTGGGAGGGACCTGGCGTATCTTGTGTGCTGCAGGCAGGTGAGTTGTTGGTGCCAGAGAGTGAGCTGGGCTGGATTGCTGCCGCTTTGGCCCCCTTTGTCGGTATACGCCTCCCTGAAGCCTCACCCTCAGGCAGTTCCCACCAGTCTGACTCCCAACTTGACATATGACATGCTATGGACAATGGGACAACAGCATGTGATACACAAAGTCGTGAAAACTATTTGCATATTGTGAGTTGCTCTCTCCTGACACCTCTTGGAACCCTGAGCCCAGGATGTGAAGAATCATGGGCCAGCCTCACCAAGGTGATGGACCACATGACTGGCAACAAGCCCCACACCCTCCCAGCCACCTACAGGACAGGGGCTAAATAGAGCAATTGTTACTTGAAGTCACTAGGTTTTGCAGTAGTTGATTATGCAGCCAAAGCTAGCTGATACACTGCTTGTGTTACTTCCATTTGTCAGCTGAGAAAACTGAGGGTTGAAAGTTTAGGTAACTTACTAAAGATAACAAAAGGGATAGAAGAGGCTCTATGATTTGATCCTGGGTAATCTGATTTCAGAGCCTAACTCACTTGTCACTACCCTTCAGGAGGCTTCCACCTTTCTCTACTTCCCCCACATCCAAAACAAACCTCAGTTCCTCCACTTCATATTCTTATAAAATCAATACACAAATTAACTACGTTTCCACACAACAAATTTCAGTTGGAAAACATGACATAAAAAATATACCATTTACAATTGTTTACCTCCCCCCCCCAAAAAAATTAAGAATTGTCAGCAAATCTCTAAACATAGAGAATTGTCAGCGAAATGCAAACGTGGCAGCTCCTGTTCCCCTCTCTCCACAGAAATGCTGCAAGGTGAGCAGGGACCGCCAAAAGCTTCAAAGGGTGGGAACAGGCAACGGCTCAGCTGCCCAGCAAATCCTACAGCAAGAACAGGGTGACTTGAATGGAAGGAAGCGCTGAGCACCACTGTGTGCCCTTGCCTCGCCCCTCCCAGCTCTGCAACAGTGGCAACTGGGTCCCTGGTTTGGGGAGGGGGGTGACAATATTGGCAGATTAGTGTTTGAAACTGTATGGAGCTGCCTGAAGGACCAACTTGGGTGCTTGCCTCTGTGCTGCCAGACTCAGAAGCTACACAGGGCAGAACACACTTTAGGCAGACAAAAATCCTGCAGCCACCCGAGCCAGCTTGCAATAGACCACCCACAGCAGGAAAGAAAGAGCCTGGAAAGGGTTTGTTTGGATCATTCAAAAGCACGTATGTGCATATGTATATGGGGGCATCTAGAAAGCCATGCACATGCCCAAGGCAAGGTGCAAGGTCAGAACAAAACCCGAGAAGATCCTAAGCTTTCAGCCCAGGCTGATCCATAGGTTTAGTGGAAATGTAGCCACGTGTTTGAGGAGGACCCAGCACAGAGCCAGTGTGCTGAGACTGGGAGAGGTTCTTCCCTTCCCCTGCCTCTCTCTCTCTCTCTCCTGGCACTTAAGGAAATCTTTGTCAAAACACTAACTGAACTATAGCTAAGGAATACAGACTTCAGTGACACAGATGGCAAGGAGCAGTCTGCAAAAACAGTTGAGAAAAGTCACAGTCTTCAACAACAACAAAACAATCTAGCGAGCCTGTGGAAGAGGGGGAATCTGATTTCCAGTTTTACCACATTACAATAATAAAATATTCAGGTTTTTGCAGAAATACCAACAGACAAAAATGAAAACACAAGAAAGCAATGCTAAGAGGGAAATATATGGCTGTAAATGCTGATATTATAAAAGAAAAAAGATCTCAAATCAATAATCTAACTTTACACCTAAAAGAACTAACTAGTAAAAAGAGGGTATACAATAACTCAAAAGGAAAGAAAGAATAAAGATCTGAGCAGAGCTAAACAAAATAGACAACAGAAAACAACAGAGAGAATCAACAAAATAAAAGCTGGTGTTATATAGAGTTCAACAAATTTGTAAACCTGTAGCTAGAGTAATAAAGATCAACAAAATTGATAAATCTTCAGTAAAATTTCATTTATTTTTTTATTTTTATCAGAGGGCATTTTATCAAGACAGTGAAAAGACGATAGAGTGGGAGAAAATATTTGATACAAAGAGAAAAGACACAAATTACTAAAATCAGAAATGAATGTGGGAACTCACAGAAATAAAAAGGATTTTAAGACATTATGATGAAAGGTGTACTCCAACAAATGAGATAACCTAGATCAATCAATGCAATATACATGAGAACAAAGGAAGGAAAAACAAGAATTCACAATCATCACAATTGGTGCAGAAAAAGCACTTGACAAAATAAAGTACCCTTTTATCCTTAAAAAAAAACCCTCAACAAAGCAGGAATAGAAGGGAACTTCCCCAACATGATAAAAGAATTTTGTGAAAAACCTTCTGCTAACATTATATTCAATGGTGAAATAATGAAACTTTCCCTCCTAAAACAGGAACAAGACAAGGATTTCCAATTTCAACACAGGTATTCAACACTGTACTAGAAGTCTTATCCACAGCAATTAGGTAAGGAAAAGAAAGAAAAGGCAGACAAATTGGAAAGTAAGAAGTAAAACTATCTCTACTCACAGACAGCATTATCCTGTGTATAGAAAATCCTCAAAAATCCACAAGAAAGCTACTAGGGCTAACAAATGAATTCAGAAAAGTTGCAGATCACAAAATCAAAACACCGATTTCAGCTGTGTTTCTATATACCAGCAAGAAATAATCCAAAAAAAGGAATTTAATAGAGCAATTCCATTTACAATAGCATTTAAAAGAATAAAATACCTACAAAAGAATTTAACCAACAAGGTGAAGGACTTGTAAGCTAAAAACCATAGAACATTGCTTAACAAACTTCAAGACACAAATGAATGGAAAAACATCCCATGTTCATGGCTTAGAAGACTCAATACTGTTAAGGTGGCAATACTACCCAAATCAATCTACAGATTCAATATAATTCCTATCAAAATTCAACAATGTTTGTTGAGATGCAAATGGAAATGGAAAAGCCTATCATTAAATTCATATGGAACTGCACAGGGCCCTAGGTAGCCACAATAATCTTTAAAGATAAGAAAGAAGACAAACACTCCCCAATTTCAGAATGTACTACAAAGCTGCAGTAATCAAAATGGTGTGGCACTAGCATAAAAACAGATATATAAACAATGGAATAAAATTTGAGTTCAAAAATAAACCCATACATCTGTGGCCAATTGATTTTGACAAGGGAGCCAAGTCCCTTCAATGGGCAAATAGTCTCTTCAACAAATGGTGCTGGGACAACTAGACAGCCACATGCAAAAGAATACAGGGGGAACCATGCCTCATACTACATACAAAAATTAACTCAAAATGGTTCTGTGACCAGAACATGAGAGCTAAAAATCACAAAACTCTTAGAAGAAAATGAAGGTATAACTCTTCATGACCCAGGATTTGTCAATAGATTCTTAGACATGACACCAATATATGAGCACTAAAGGAAAAAATAAACTGGACCTAAGTAAAATTAAAAACTTTTGTACATCCGAGGACATTTTACCAAAACAATGAAAAGACAACCAAAAGAATGAGAGAAACTATTTGCAAATCATATATCTGATAAGGGCTTAATATTCAGAGTATAAAGAACTCAACAACAAAAAGACAACCTAGTAAAAAAAAAAAAAGGTGGGCAAAGACTTGAATAACAATTTCTCCAAAGAGAATAGCCATGAAAAAATGCTCAACATCTTTAGTAATTAGGAAAATGCAAATCAAAACCACTATGAGATACCACTTCACATCTACTAAGATGGCTATAATAATTTACAAAAATGAAAGATAACAAGTGTCGGTAAAGATGTGGAGATAGTGGAACCTGTGTAAATTAGAGCCCTTGTCCACCACTGGTGAGAATGTTAAAGTACACAGGTGCCATGGTAGAGTTTGATGGTTCCTCAGAAAGTTAAATAGAGTTACTGTACTAGTTTGCTAGGGCTTCCATAGAAAACACCACAGAGTGGGTTGCTTAAACAACAGGAATTTATTTCCTCACAGTTCCAGAGGCTGAAAGCTCAAGATCAAGATGTAGGCAGATTGATTTCTCCTGAGGCTTCTGTCCTTGGCTTGCAGATGGCCACCTTCTTGTTGTGTCTTCACATGGTCCTTTCTCATAAGGACACCAATCCTACTGAACACCAATCCTATTGAATTAAGGCTGCACCCTTATGACCTCATTTAACCTTAATTAATTCTTTAAAGGCCCTACTTCCAAATATGGTCATATTGGGAGTTAGGTCTTCAACGTATGAATTTGGGGGAAAACAATTCAGTCCATAACAGTTACCATATTACTTAACAATTCTACTCCTAAGCACATACCTGAAAGAACTGAAAACAGGAACTCAAACAGATAATTTTTAGGCCAGTGCTCACCACAGCAATATCTACAATAGTCAAACAGATGGAAGTATTTCAAGTGTCCAACAACAGATGAGTGGAAAAACAAAATGTGGTGTACACATACAAAGGAGTATTATTCACCCACAAAAAGAAATGAAGTTCTGACACATGCTACAAAATGGATAAATCTTGAAAATACTGTAAGTGAAATAAACCAGACACAGAAGGACAAATATTGCATGCTTCCACTCATGTAAAATAACTAGAATAGGTAAATTTGTAGAGGCAGAAATTAGATTAGAATTTACCAAGGGCTTGGGAGAGAGAGGAATGGGGAAATATCACCTAAAGGGTACAGAGTTGAGGTTTGGAATGATTAAAAAAAGTTTTGGAAATAGGTAGTGGTGATAATCACACAGCCTTGTGAGTGTACAATGCCACTGAACTGTACACATAAAAAATTAAAATGACAAATTTTGTGTCATACATATTTTGCCACAACAACAACAAAAACTTAGAAAAGAACAAAAGTGCCATAAAACTTGTATGGATAAAATTATGCAACACTTAAAGTCATTAAAGAGTGCATAATTAAATATATATGTAGATAGACAGACGCATAGATAGATAAGGTAAAATTTTTAATTTTCCCTAAATTGATCTACATATTCAGTGCCATTACGACAAAAACCTCAACAGAGTTTGTTTGTTGTGTTTGTTTTTAAGACATGGCCAGGATATTTGTAAGGAGGGAAAGAGGGAGAAAAAGTCAAGATTATCCTGAGGAAGAATGACTAGACATGTAAACCTACAGTGATTCAGAGAGTGGAGTATTGACACAGCAATCGTCAGACACACCAACATAACAGAACGGAGAGCCAGGACGTAAACACACACGTGCAGAAGGCAGACACGTGAGGGAGGCAGCACAGCGGGTCCCCACAGATGGTGCTGGGACAAGTGGTTCTCCTTGTGAAGACCACCATCACCACCAACACAAAATCAGATTCCAACCTCACACCACACACAAAGGTCAATTTCGTCTCCATGAAACTTTTAAATGTGATAAGCAAAACTTCAAAAATTTCCATCTTTAAGGAGAATATACATGAAAACATCCTTGGTACATTAAAGGAGGACAGGATTTTTTAAACCAGACTCAAATTTTAAAAATCATAAAACATAATACAGATACTTTCATTTAATCAAAAAATACCATAAAGAAAGGGAAAGGAAAAGCCCAGTGGTAACTCAGATATCTGTAATATGTAGAACCCTTAAAGAAGACAGAATTCCTAGAAACAATGTCAATGTTGTTGAGTGAAGTTGAAGACAGGTATGTCCATGAGCAGGAGTTCTGCTCTGAGGCATGATCCTTAGATGAACATGTGCCCTTATGTGCCACGATGGAGAACAACATCACGCCAGCATCTCCTGCCAAAACCTTGCCAAAAACTTTCAGAAAGGAACACCGATGTCTTGCAACCACAATGGATGAATATATTCTGACATATTCATAGAAATCATACAGGACGATGAAGTAAATAAATACCTTCAACCATTGTCATCATGAAAGAATCCCAGAATGAGAAGACTAAGCAAGAATATGTAAGTTTTAAAATAATTTATGCAACATGATTTCATTTGTACACACTTTAAGAATAGAATAAACAAGTAACATATTTTTTAAGAATACCTATATAAGTAAGCAGACAAAATATAAGTGCATAATTAATGCAAAACCTGAGTAGTGACCCTGCTGGACGCGGGGCGCCTAGGGTTTCAGTTGTGTTTTTAATGCTCTGTCTGCTTCATAAGGTTTGCTGGTAGCAGGTTCATTCATGCTCATTTGTTTTTGTGTCACTTGCATATGTCATAAATTCTTTCGTGTTGATAAAATATTTTATAATTTTTTTAAAGGAAGCTCAAAAGGGCACTGCCCTGGGATGGGAAAGACCCACATTAGCCTGATGATGGGCCTTGCTGCTCCTTAACCCAGGCATCTCTGAACCAGTTTCCAAATCCTTAAAATAGAAACAAATTTGCCCAAACTCCCTGTTTCATGGGCAATGATAAAGGTCAAAAATTACATGTGAGGAAGCATTTTAAAAACTGTAACTCATGGGCCAGCCAGGTGGCACACTGCTACAGTGCGCCGCTTGGGAGTGCAGCGGCGCTCCCGCCGAGGGTTCAGATCTCACATACAGACCGGTTCCC
>NW_007727417.1:69169-109005 GCF_000696425.1 Galeopterus variegatus | reverse complement strand
CCGTTGACGGTCCCGGTCTGGTACGGGTGTGACACTGAGGGTTGCGATCTGTTGCCGGACACGAAAAAAGAAAAAAAAAAAAAAGAAAAAAAAACTGTAACTCATATTATTAGAACCAGGTAGCACTGTGGTTAAGGTAGGTTTTCTGCACACGGTTTGCATTTCTGCACCCACTGAGTGTCTCCATTGGTACAGAGCAAGGCCAAGAATCAAGGAGGGACTCTTCCCAGAAGCAGTGACGTGGCCTGTGGTCACCATTATTTTCTGCCATGCCCTGAAAGCTGCTGCGACCACATTTGTTAAAAATTAACTTCTCTCTCATCAAATAAATCAGGAACATGGACAGCAGCTGTTCAAGGTTTCGTTGACATGGGATTATAGAGGAACCCCAGAAGCCTAAGGAGAAGATACTGGAAGTTTCTGGGAGGCCCATGAGGTCCCACCTCTGCTGCATAATCACTAATAGGCCTGTGGAATCACCCATGCAACTGATTCTCCACTGTTGTCTTCACAGATCCAGAACTGACAGCCACGGGCCACAGTAAACAAATCAAAACTCTGATATCATTTTTTGTGGGATTGCTGGATTACATGATAGCGTTTTAGTTTTTTGAAGGACCTCCATACAGTTTTCCATAATGGCTGTACTAATAATTTACACTCCCACCAACAGTGTACAAAAGGTTCCCTTTTCTCCACATCCTCACCAACACTTACCTTCTAATTTTTTGATAACAGCCATCCTAATAGATGTGAGGTGATATCTCACTGTAGTTTTAGTTTGCATTTGCCTGATGATCAGTGATGTTGAGCATCTTTTCACATCCCTGTTGGCCATTTGTCTGTCTTCTTTGGAGATATCTGCACCCTATGTCTACTGCAGCGTGTCCACTGCAGCATCATTCACAACAGCCAAGACACGTAGACAACCCAAATGTCCATGGACAGATTAATGGCTTAGAAAAATGTAGTACGTGTCTACAATGAGATATTAACTAAGCTTTAAAAAGAAAGAAATCGTGCCATTTGTGACAACACAGAAGAACTTTGAGGACATTACATCAAGTGAAATAACTTGGGACAAATACTACAAGATTCCACTTAATGTCTACTGCAGCATCATTCACAACAGCCAAGACACGTAGACAACCCAAATGTCCATGGACAGATTAATGGCTTAAAAAAATGTAGTACGTGTCTACAATGAGATATTAACTAAGCTTTAAAAAGAAAGAAATCGTGCCATTTGTGACAACACAAAGGAACTTTGAGGACATTACATCAAGTGAAATAACTTGGGACAAATACTACAAGATTCCACTTATGTGAGGCATCCAACATAGTCAAATTCATCGAACCATCGAACAGGGGTTACCAGGGGCTGGAGGAGGGGGAGATGGGGAGTTGAGTGGGTATAAAGTTTCGGTCGTGCAAGATGAATAAGATCTGCTGTACCACGTGGCACTCACAGTTAACAATGCAGTATGGTACAAAAGTATTTCAGAGGATAGTTCCAACTTTAAGTGTTCTTACCACAACAAAACAAAACACACATACAAGCAAAAAACCCAGACAAAACCAAAGGGACACAAGGAGACTTTAGGAGGTGATCAACATGTGTATGACCTGGACTGCAGTGACAGTAACATGAATGTATACATACATGCAAACTCATCAAATTGGATTATGTGCACGTTTTTCTATACCAGTTTTATCTCAATGAGGCTAGGGGAAAAATGGAATCCCTGCCTCTACCTGTGTGATCTTACGCATTGCCTCTCAGAGGGGTGGTGTTTGTGGGGACAGAAGGGGACACCAGTACTGGAAGGCAGCCTTACATAAGTGAACAAATCAGAGTGAAGCATTTTTCAGCCAGCTTGTCTTACTGACTGAAACCACACCGCTCACGGCAGCAAACTGTGGGGCTCAGTTTCTCTCGCCTGATCTGAAAAACATGTCAGTCTCCCTCCTCGTCCCCACTTTCTTCCTCTCACCAAATCCCTGGTAACCAGCTAGGCAGCCAGCTGGGCAAGCTCCCCAGGTGCTCCGGGAAGTAATGTGCACCACAGGCTGCCTGGCTGGAGGGGACAGCGGGGAGGGCTGTGCTGCTGGGAGGCAGGGACCCCGGAGGCCAGGGACTGAGCTGGCCCCTCAGGAGACTAGTTCTGGCCTGATTCACAACCCACCATCTGCTGCCACAAGGCTCCCAGAAATTATTTTGGAGAACTGCCATGTTTTCCCACAGCACTGAGTGTGAAACCTTGTCCTGACGGAAAGGGACACCATCTCCCTAATGCCCACAGGTCGCCTGCTCCTCCTCTCTGTCCCCCGAACTCCTTCTCAGCTCTCTCCTGGACACCTGCCCGCTTTCACCCTGCAGCCAGTTGGGCTGATCTCCTTCCTCCCTGCAGAAGCGTCTTGAAGCCCACCCTCTGAATGTGAAACTCCCACTCAGAGATGCTGGCCGGTCCTGGCAAGTGAAGGCACCTCCTAACCACAAGCAATTCAGTATCGAATGGAATCTCAGCTGCTGTCAGTGATCAAA
Source organism: Galeopterus variegatus (assembly GCF_000696425.1). NCBI lineage: Eukaryota > Metazoa > Chordata > Mammalia > Dermoptera > Cynocephalidae > Galeopterus > Galeopterus variegatus. The sequence goes on along the minus strand of NW_007727417.1, from coordinate 106,460 downwards.
GGCAAGATTATTAAATATCACTAAGAGAAAATACTGTCAATAAGCTGTGACCCAATGTTTTTGTCAACCATTTATTGCACAATGCATCCCAGTTTCAGAGATGATAACACGTAAAAAAGAAAGAAGGGCCTTTTAAGGAGCTAAGAACTCTGGTAATTGCACCAACTGTAAAAAGCTCATGTGAGCAAGCTTTCCACATCCATGGTCTCATTTATTTCTCTCTTCGCAGCTTTCACCGGTCCCCAAGGGAGGCCTACAGCCACCCACAGAAGGGCCTGCAGAACCAGCCCCTCCACATCCCAGCAACGCCTGACAGCAAGGGGCCTCACCTCCCAACAGGGGTCCACAGGGAAAACCATGCCCATCCCAGTGACTGTGCCTGCCCGAGGCCTCATCCTGCACCATGGCCTGGGAGCCATCATCAAGCCTGGAGCGAGATGCGGGCCGTGCTGAGTTCTTCAGGCTTTTGCTTCCATCCTTTGTTACTGTTGTTTTTCTAATGTGTGGAGAGGAGGACAGGCAGGGCACCGGAGCACAGTAGACTGTGTTAATAAAGGACTGGATGTTTATGGCACCCAATCGCCCCAGCCCATTCTTGTTGAGAACCCTGGTTTTACGGACGTGTTTTGCTCTGAACCTGAAGTTCAAGGACACAGGCACTAGATGGCGCTGCAGTTCAAGTCATGCCAAAAGGGAGGGGCGAGCCTTTGGAAGTCAATGAAGGCACACTGTCAACTCCCTGTAGACACAGGTCCGCAGGGGTCCAGTCCAATCACAGAGGGATGGCAGGAGGTGAGACCCGTCACCCTGAACGCACCCCATCTCCTCTCACTCAATACAACCATTGTTTCTCTAAAAGCCATAAAAACATGATAAACCTAACTTGTGTAAGAGAATTTTTAAAAAGCCATAAAAACAGGAACAACCACTAAACAGCTTTATCCCTAGGGATGATCTTCAGCCCTTCTCCCTCCACCCCCCAATTTAAAGATAATGATAAAGGTTGAATTTCAAGATGGAATGAAACCATCACCCTAAAGCGCTGGGCCAGGCACCTATCACACCTCCAGCCAGCACAAAGTGGCAGCAGCACCGCTGTCGAGTGTAGACCTGGCTCGCCTCCTCTTTTCACCCAAGCCCATGAGGTCATCTGCACACGCATCCGTGGACCTTGAAGAACACGACCCCCAGGGTCACTTGTCTGGAGAAGGACGATCTTTTGAGGCTGGACTTTTGACCCAGGCCATGGTGGTGAGGATCTGCGACAAGGCAGGGGCCATAGGGCATGGAGACCAGCCACTGGCCTGGTGACCAGCTCTCCAGGAAGTGGAGATGGGTGGTGCTGGTGGATGCTGGACTCTTTCTGGCTCCCAGTGTCCTGACTCTTCAGGGTAGTTCTTGGTTTCATGGACCAGAGCCTCATCCCAGACTCATAGCAGTGGTCTCCAGGACATGAGGATGTTGTCTTCACCGCCGAAGCATCATCAGAAAGGGAGTGGGCAGGAGCCCACTGAACCTTGAGACCCTGTGTTGCAGGAGTGAAAGGTCCAGGGGGTCTGCTTCACAGCAGGGCTCTTTATTTCAGATTTGGTCACCAGGACCTGCACTCTATTCACTCACGCACCACTACCTGGCAGTATCATATGTAATCAACACATTTTCCAAATTTTAGATAAATCTGTATGCGCTACTATTATATGAGATAAGGAGCCCCAGGAATTCCAGAAATATTATTAGAGGTGCTTTTTGCCTAGATTCCTTTCTAGTCTACTGTTCTAGACACAATATAATTACTTTATTTATTATGCTTTTCAAAACATATTTGATTTGTGGCATAAAAAATAATATAAGGATCAGAGAACAGTTACCAAAATATCCATTTATACCATTATCATAGGAGAACAACATCTCACACAAAACACAAACATGTGTTTGCCTATACAGGAGATTTTGAGCATATGAGGTCTGAGGAAGTGAGAAATGACAGTAAATGACTTACAGATGTACATATTTTGGGCAAGATTTTACAACTTGGAAAAGATGGCTCCTGAAAGCAGACGGAGAGGAGATGGTTGATAACTGGAAACTGAGAGCGTGGACCATAGCTACGGGTAGAAACACAATTGCTGAGCACAGTGGGTGACAATTACCACTGTCCACATTGGCCCTGGCCAGGTGGTCTAGAAACAGGGATACAGATGTGTCCCAGGATGGCTTGTCCAGGGTCCGTGACTAGGGTCGATGGCCCGGCTCCTGGGTGCCATAGGACATCTCCTGCTTCCTCCTAGTGGATTAGAAACAGGGATACAGATGTGTCCCAGGATGGCTTGTCCAGGGTCCGAGACTAGGGTCGATGGCCCGGCTCCTGGGTGCCATAGGACATCTCCTGCTTCCTCCTAGTGGAGAACAGGATGGTTGGGGCTGCCCCGCGGGAAGAGAGCAGATCCTGGTCAGATCCCACCAGAGGAGGCTCCAGTGGAGGTGGAGGACCACAGGACCTTGGCAGACAGTGCTCCCCAGGACACTTAGGTCACGAATGTAAAATTCATGCCTGACTCAAACCCTTGTCCGCAGGAAGAGAGCAGATCCTGGTCAGATCCCACCAGAGGAGGCTCCAGTGGAGGTGGAGGACCACAGGACCTTGGCCGACAGTGCTCCCCAGGACACTTAGGTCACGAATGTAAAATTCATGCCTGACTCAAACCCTTGGCCCCTGTCTTCCAGCCTCCCAGCCCCAACTGGTTAGGTAGAGCATCCGCACACAAAACTGACAGCCGTTAGATTTCCCCTGGAGAGACTGGTCTGAAAGAGGCTCTTGTGGGAGCAACATACGGAACTAACCATGTCTTTCATTTTCTCTATATCTCATGATTTGACATTTGGGGCTTGCTGACCCTGGAGGGACTTCCCCTCCCAAGGCAAGCTAATTCCTGCAGATAGTAAACAACTCACCTGTGAGCACACTTTTCTAATGAAACTTAACCAACCCAGAGCCCCACCACCTCCTCTATGAGGTCTCACACTCTGGGCCACTATCCACCTGCCCTCATCACCCCAGAGCCAGGTACTGGACAACTGCGTATGGGCCCTCTGCCCCAGACCCGCTGAAATCACTGCAACCAGCCAATCCCAAACTGCTTGCCCTGCCTCGCCGGGTCCCTCTTGTGGAAACCACAGTCAAGTCTCCTGCCCACGTGTCCCCCTCGCTCCCTCTGTCTCCTGACCAGACCCAGTGCTTCCCCGGGTGAACCCCATGGGGTTCCCTCTTCTCTTGGGCTCAGTGAGTATAACAAACTCCTTTCAATGATGATCATCTCATGATCTGTTGATCTTATCATACCCAATAATAATAAAACGTTTGTTTTAAAACACATGCCCTCAGAAGAGTCACAGTGATAGCCCTGGGCTAATAGTCACCTAAAGCCAGGCTCTGTGCTCAGATGGCACAAGCATTTGCTAACTGACCCTCAGAGCACAATTCTACAACACAGGTAACATTATGATGCCAATTTAAATATGAAAAAACTGAGGATCACAGATGATAAGAAACTTGTCAAACATCACAATGTCACAGCTCCTACTACTCAGATGTGGAATTTACAGCTTAAACAGTCATTACATTATAATAGTTACACTTCTTTTGTTTCTTAATATTACATCCCACAGAAGATTCTTAAACCCTGCAAGTAACCCTTTTAAAATCCATCTGTTCCTATAATGAGCCATCTCTGTGTCTTATAGAGCATCTCTTAACACCCTTTTCAAATAACAAGCCAATATTTTCAAAGCCAGCCATGATTTAACACAGACCTGCTTACTGCAAGCCAAAGTTAAATTCTGCAGGTAGGAAATTTATAGCCTCACACTGAATAATTCACATGTACCATCTGTCAAACTGCTAATTATTCCTTCAAAGAAAAACAATCAGATATTTGTATCACAATATTTTACTTCATCTAGGCTAAACTGCCAAGGTGTCAAAGTGATTAGAAACCTACATCTCTGCTTGTCAAATGATGCTGGGGAAATTTACATATGTATCTAGAAGAGAAAACATGCACTCCTATGTTGGGAAATTATGAATTAATTCAACCAACAGGTAGTGTGGGGACTTGGGTGTCATCCACTCTTTACGCACTGTGGATACTGAGATGAAAAATGCTGAGTTTACTGCAGGAGATAAGTAAGACAATAACAATAACACAGTGTAATGCAGAGAAAAGGAGAGAATGGTCTGTCTGGCCTGCAAGGCTTTCTACAGCGATAAGACTTGAGCTCAGCTCTGTAAGGCCACAGCCAAATTGGGAAGCTGGGGGGGGACATTCCAAGCACAGGAAAAAGCAGGTGCAGAGACACCGAAATGAGGGAGAACCTTACCCTTTTCTCTGATGTTAACAATGTCCCACAGAGCTGGAGCCCCTCGGGTTGGTCCGGGAAAGATGACAGCTGAAATTTGTTAGGGGCCAGAGCATAGAAGCTCTGAAATGAGAAGCTAAGAGTGTGAATGTCGTGTCCAGTGCTACAGAGTGACACAGAAGGACCTACACTGGGCAGGGATGAGATAACAGTTCACTCTTAGAAAAATCAATCGTGCAATGGATAGATACAAAAAAAGGAGACAGGAGGCAGAGGTAACAGGTCCTGCTAGATGGAGAGATGTCAGGAATACTGAAGAGGTAGAAAAGGTGAGATTTAGGCCAAATTCTGCTTGAGGGGGGCATGTGTGTGAGGAAAGGGAAAAAGGGAAAAGGTCAGTGAAGATCTCTGGGTCTGGCCTTGGAGCTGGCTCGATGATAATCCATCAAAGCAGGAAACACAGGAGGAGAATCAGGAGTGGATTGTGTGGGGGATGCAAAAGGAGGAAGAATTAGTGGTGCTTGATCCCAGGTGCACGAGGGACTGCAGAGTGGAGAGAGAGGTCCCCTGGACAGATGTGAATCTCACACTCAACATGCAAGTGATGTATGTTGGTATAAAATTTCTACATCAACCTGGATGATGACTGAATAACAGTCCTTTGAGAGCACCAAGTCTAATCTCTCAAGCCCTACAGCAATTTGAAACACTGCAGTATTTACGTGTAGGAAGTCTCGCTAGGTTACCAAACTCCCCATTTTTGCAGTTCTACGTGCTTCACGTATGCCAAGCCAAGTCAGGAAGGTGGAGTCAGCTAACTCCAGGTGTGACACACTCCCCAAAGACTGTCCTATAAATACTTCTGCGGGCAATGGTTATATTACGTGACTCAATTGTCTGCCCATTGCTGAATATAAATTTCTACTTATTAACAGGCCACGGGACAGCAAAAATAAGTCCTAAAAGAGGAAGCAGCAGGAAAGAGGAAGAAGCACCTGGCCTCTGACTCTGTTTGGGGTCAATGGGTCTGGCAAGCAGCCACCCAGCTACCTTGGGCAAGGTGGGGATAGTCCCCACCTCCAGCCCTCTGTTTCCTACTTTATAAATGGAGGTGACGAAAGAACACAATCTCTAGGACTCTAAACATCTGTTAATCATCTATGATTTCTATGGAAACTTACATTTTCACGTACAATCCATAATTTCAACAGTAACATCTATGATTATTACCATCAATACACTAGTGAGACAGCAAACCCTTGACATTTCATAGCTTAACTATAAAAAATACTGAGGTGTAGAATGGTGAGTGAACACATCTGAGAGGCAGGCGTCTGTGTGAAACTGGGCACACGCTGTCAAAATACAGAGTCTTTGCAGCCAAGGGGAATTCTACGAAACAGCTCAGTCTTCAAAAACACATTCCTAATTTCAAGACACCAATCCTCGGTGATACTTTAGAGCCAAATTATAATTCCTAATAAAAGATCATGCCATTCTAACAAAATTAAACCCAAGAGCACTTCCCAATACAAAACAGACATCAGAATGACAGGTTAGGTTTTCTGTCTCTACAGGCGAGTCCTATCAGGGCGACAGATAGAGAGCCTTGTCACACTGCAGAAGCAAACGATAACATCTCTTTAGGAAGGAAGAGCAAGGGGTGAGTGTGTGTGTGCATGTGTGGGTGGGCGTGCATGCACACAATTTCTCTTATGTATTGATCATTGAAGATTTTTCACTAATAGATCTTTAGAACCCATCCCTGTAGGTATTTTGGTGTAAATGCTTCCAAAGATGGCTCGACTCCACAGAATTTCTCTATATTATGTCTTTTTCCAAAAAGCATTTGTAAAGTGACTTCAAAAATAAACACAAGCTTTTCTTGGCCAATATGACATTGCTTCTTTAGAGATAACAATCCTGAAGATCTAGACAAGTCGATGGCGCCCACCAGGTTTGCTAAGATATTTAAGCATGCGCCTCCCATGGCATGAATCTGCCCATCGCTGATAACTTTTCTTCACTGTGTGTTTCTTAAGTAGCCGCTTTAGTGAAATAGGAAAAGAATCCTGGGTCAGTGGTCTCAGCTGATTAACCTCATTAACGGTAGGCCGTTTTAACTCTTGAATGCTAAGAATGAAAGGCAAAGAATTTCACAGAATATTTGCTTAATCAATTGATAGTCATCGTTGGGTTCTGTCTCTTCCTCACTTAGCAGAGTCTTGGCTCTGGCGTTGCTGACCCACAGCCTGAGAGCATCATGTGTCGGGAGTCCTCAGGTCCTAAGAGAAGTGGCTCATCCATAAGAACGTAAAGTTTAATTCAGAATTTGAAACTGGATTCATGTAAGCATGGCATAATATTGGAATTCTCATATTTGCCACTTCTTATTTTAAACAAAAAAATTAAAAGGAAGAGGAGATGGGTAATGTTACAAAATACCTTTTAGTAAGCTGTGGAAGCCTGGGGAGATGATTCTTCTCTTCAGGGTCACAGTGGCCTCCAAAAAATAAGTCACATTCTGATGAAACAGTATTAAAGCTACATGGACCAAATTCACACTATGAAATTTTCCTTTATTTCAACATCTCCATGGAAATTTCTAACATTGGACTTGTTCAAATTATTACATTATCTCCCATATTTATTCCAATAACATTATTGACAATTAGTATGCAAGTGCACAGACTATTCCTGATAAGAACTTTCTAAGAGCTGGCCAGATAACTCAGTTGGCCAAAGCATGGTGCTGTTAACACCAAGGGCAGTGTTACATCCCTGTATTGGCCAGCAAAAAAAAACAATAAACCTTTCTCAAGCTCACTAACACATGAATATAGAGTGAATCTCTTTCTGGAAGCATCCTACAGGCAAGGTGGGTAGAGATTTGTTGTGATGTCACTGAGTCTCATGGGGTGACCCTTCCCAGCACAGTTTCTTAACCCCTTTTGTGCTCTTATGTTATCTGTACATTTTTAGGTTCTCCCCTACACTGACTTGACTAGACTATTATACCTAACAGGTGTGCAATTAAAAATAAAATACAAATAAGTCATGGCATTTCTATTTTAAGTAGGCAGATAATATATTTTTAGATTTTCTTTTACTTCCTGAATGATAGTATTCTCATATGAGCAAGTGTTGCAACGGCCATTCATTCATGCATGTGCATGCACTAAAATTCAACATCGACTTATCAAGTATTTATATAATGCTAATGACATCTCGTAAAAGAGTTTAATTTAAACTGTTCTCCTCATAAGAGTTGCTTATTTTCTACAAAGCATAAAGTTAACAATTGTTTTGGTCACATGGATAGGTTTTCCTCACTCAGAAACTTAGACAGGCAAACACTGATTGATTTTCCATAGAAACAGAGCTTTGTGAAAAACGTCCCCATAAATTACTACACATTATAAGAACGGTGTGGACAATAAAATTGAATAGGATGAAGAATTAGAAGAAAAGCAAGCCATGCTAAGTAAATCTCTACTCAGGGCCCCCTGGGTGTCTCCACAGGACATCTGTCCTAGTAGAAGTTCTAAGGGAAAAAGCTCACGTCAAAATTATTTTAAGAAATGTGCTATCCCCCTCACAGAGATTTACAGTATGCAGCTGAGGCATGAAACTTCCAAAGAAAAGACACTTGTTCAGTTGCTTCTAAGTGAGAATTTTATATTCCCATCTAAACACTGAATCCCTATCCTAAATTCCACCAATGCATTTAAGTTCTTTTCTCCACTCCATAGTCTTTTATTTTTGCTTGCCTGCAGTACTTTGAGCTGATGGTCTGCTTATTGCTTTTGCCTGATTCTCTTACCTTTTGAAGAAAAAAAAAAAAGTAATGTGTAAACATCTTAGGCTCTTTCAGCAAATGCTAGTTTTTACCACGTGGCCACAAGCAGCAATCATATTCATCTCCATCAATAGGGAACTGCCAGGCCCCTTCCTTGCTGAGGTTTCTTGAGCCTGGAGCACAAAGGCCACCTGCTCTGGAATCCCCTCTGGGCCAGAACAGACAGATTCCCTTGTATGTATTATGTCTCATAATTCAGATGGGAAAAACCTCAACCCACACTCCTTTACACATCCAAATAAGACCAAGTATTTCAATTTCCTGTCCTTTGAGCAGAGTCCAATCAAGAAGGTATCCCTTCTGGCTCTTCACCTGACCCCATTTCCAGTCTCTTTTCTGCTTGCCCGTCAGCTCATTCATGTTAACCAGCTGTCGTATCGACCAGCTCGCAATGAAAGGCAGAAAACTTGCTACTGAGCTGCAGCTCTGCCTCAGGAGTTAGAGAGAGGATGGAGAGAATCCAACAAAATATAAGAATAGCTAGACTTATTGTGAATCTGGAGTACAGTTGGAAATTTTAGAGAATTTTTCACAATGCTTGACCCATAAAAATGAACAATAAAACAGTGAATAAGCAGATTTTTATGCATAAAGCTCTTGAAGCTGCTCTGAAGCAATTTTCTTAGTAATTCAGGAAGAAAAAGTGATCATACCAATACCCTTTCTGCTCACAAAATAAATAAAAGCGGAGGAGTTTCCAGACATTTACTTAGAGAGGAACCTAATTCACTGAATAGTGCTCTATTACACAGCACTTGAGTTTTACTGTATGGCTCTCCACAAAGCTGGGGGCAACCAGACAGCAGCAGCACATTCCATTCAACAAATAGATGGATCCAGAATCATTCACTGATCAGACAGGATAGGCCCGCACTAAACAGATACTGCATGACAATTACAACCTCAATGCTGCAGGAGTATGTGTTATATGACTCTTACAATTGTCGACACTCAGTATTGGGGATGGTCCGCTCTCCTGCAGGTCTAGAACATGATAATCATTCTCACATTTAGTATCTAAAGCAACATACTTGTTCATCTACTGGCCATCTTAAGAAATAGCTTCCTAAATTTTCTCTACCACTAACCAAGCAACCGTCCCCCTTCTTGGGTAGACTCTCCACGTGTGGAATGTGATGTGCCATGTGACAGAGCTGGAAATGGACTTCTGCTTGGGAAGCTGTGTCAGCGGCGCAGGCCTGGGTGGTCCCTGCAGTGAGAGGGAGACTCCGGGATTCACCTCCCAGAGACAAGTCCTACACCATGTGCTGGGGCCTCGCTGCAGCTCTGATTTCATGAGGACATGACACAATTCTAGAAACAATTCACTTAAGAAACAACTATAACAAAAATTTAGTTTTAAACTTCCAAACCTTTGAATGCTTTTAACTTTAGGTTCCAGAAACATGGGATTTCACAATTAGAGACAAGTGGCTCAACACCCAGGGTTGAACTGGAGTTCTTGCCGAAAGCCCCCTCTCTTGTCAAGTAACATTATTTCTGTAGGCAGCTCTTTCTTCTCGGAACATTTTCACTTATTACCAATACCATCTACACTGATCCAACATATCTAGTCCCAGACCTCCTATCTACGGGTACTACACAAGGGAGTATGGGTATCAGACAAGGAAACCTCTTTTTTGCTCTTGTTTGAAGGTGGTTTTTCTGCACTCAGGTCTTCTCCAGCTGAAACCTCCCCAGGTTTTTCTGTAATTATTATGCTGATTTGTCTTTGCTTCAGTCACGAGAATGTGAAACAGAATTCAGTTCAAACAAGAAACTTTCGTGGGATTACAGACTTTTCTGAACAAATAAAGGCCTTGACTTCCCTTGGCATGAGAGCATGTTTGAACAGGGCATGTAAATTAAACAACATCACACATTGTAAGTTATCATCACTGGCTCAGAGGTACCGTGGTACCAAGTAGACCTCAGGGGCATATGGACTGAACTGAATTCTGCCTTTGCATTCTTGTACTGGATTTCTCAGGCTGATGTAACATAAACCACAGACTGGATGGCTTAAAGAGAACTTTATTTTCCACCAATCTGGAGGCTGGGAGGTCCAAGATCCAGGCCCAGATGGGTGGGCTTCTGGTGAGGCCTGTCTTCCCGACTTGTGGAAGGGCAGCTTCTCACTGTGTCCTCCCATGGTGGAGAGAGAAAAAGAGCTGTGGTGTCTCTTCCGGTTCTTCTAAGGGCCCAGCCCTATCAGACACACCTTTACGACCTCATTTAAACTTTGTCATCTCCTCATAGGTCCTATTTGCAAACATTGCCACATTGAGGGTTAAAGCCTTCAATATATGAATTTTGGGGGGACACAATTCAGTCCACAGCATCTCTTAATAGTTGTGTAACTCTGGACACCTTATAAATCACCTCTAATCCTTGCTTTTGATTTGTAAAATGTACATTATATTTATTTCATAGTCACTATGAGGCTTACATAATGCAATATAGATTAAAGCTCCTAGGAAATTCTGGAAACTTTAAGGTCTTGAAAATAGTTATTCCTACAACCACTGTGTCTTTATGAGGATGTTGGTTAACCCTCTCCTTGAGAAACTGCTCATATGCTGCTGTAGGTAAAGGGCAGTAGGAAACCACACACACTTTCTAGGACAGAATGTCCTGAAGCCCACCTCACAGATGTGGGCCCTTCTCTGCCACAAGAAGAATTCCAGCTGTGCACGTCCCCATCTTTGGCACCAACAGCCCCCTTGACTTCTCCACCCCCACTGACAAGATGGGAGGAGACAGGAGTCTGTGTAAATCCTACTGCTAGAACTTTTCTGTCAATATCCAGACTCCCCTTAAAAGTCCACCCAATTACAACTAAGGAAATAAAAAGGAGCACCGATCTGCTGAAAAAGAAATAATTTAAGAGGTTATAGATATGTCTCATTACGAGTCTTTAACACAATACTGTTCAAGAATCTCGGATGAGAAATGTCTCACATTCACATAGCATTCCACCGCGTGTGGCTTCATGCTCCTGGCACTTACTTACCAGAGACTATAACCCTAACCCTGCCTCTCAGTTCTTATCACAAGTCTAGCATATGAGGGAGAGATATGGACGAGAAGAGAGCCTTTGGGATAATCAACCCTCGATGCCCACAGCTATTGTAAATTCAACACTAGGATTAAGTCTGACCATCTGAAACTCACTTATCTGGACTGGGTAGCACTGACTTCATTCAAATTGCTTCCACTACCTGTGATTGGCACTCTCCCATCAACGTATGCAGGACAGGGTTATAGGCAGATTTTTGAACTTTATGTTTGTATTTCCTATGAGGACTTGAAAGATTTTTTTTATTATATTATATCATAAGGACTAAGGGAAAAATTTCTCTCTGATCACAAAATAAGAAATAAATATGCTCCTCCTGAGCAACACATTTTATTTTTATTAAGAGCACCATGGATCATGCAACAAATTAGGTTTCTACCCTCTTGGCTACTAGAATATTCAAAATGAAATTTGTATGCCATCTCTAGTAAGTGTATATGACCTTTGGAAAGCATTTGGAGTCACGACCTTGCAATTACATTTATCTTTTTTTCTCTTCTTCCTCTTAAATTGCATCGCTTTTTAATTTTTAACCTCTCTTTATATTCTAAATCTTGTGTTAGCCTGTCATGTCCTTTCAGAAATGAAGTGGGGTGCACTGAATAAAATTGCTTTTCATGTACAATTCCCTGTTGTAATCTGCATGGCATCCCTCACAAAGCACGGGATTCCACTAAGATTGTGCCCGAGCACATGACAGGACTGAGCAGGTGGTCTGAGTCCATGTCCAGAACTCTCTTCACTAATTCACCAGCCTTCAGGGATTCTGCAGCAGAACCCAAAGTGAAGGACCCCTCCTCATTTGCAGCTAATAAAAGGGGACCCAAAGTCCTTCACATGTCCTGGGGACACCATGCTCTCAGCTGACACAATAGGCACATAATCAAGGCTACTTGTTGTTGATTTCCTTGCATTAAATACCTGTTTTGCCAAAGATAAACCCAATTTTCAGCAATTACTCTAAGAATGTCTGAATTTAATTAAATTCCATTACTCAAGCCAGTATGAGAAATATTTGTGTGGTCCGCTGAGTCTCATGGAGCTCTGGTTATTTAAATATTCCCTCACTGAATATAATGGTTGCAATTTTTAATTTAAAGTCTTCATACCTCTACGGATATGTTTAATAAAAATGTTTCAAAAGAACTGGGTCATTTTTGTTAGGGTTTTCAACTTGTATCAATAGTTGCCACATATTATCATCTGTAAAACGTATTTTTAATGTCACACAAATCAAATAACCTAGACTTCAAAGACTAAAATTTTAAGTATTTAGTGACTATATGTGTTAGCAATTAGTCATGCACACAACCTCATGACTTTGGACATTTTGTTCAAGGGCAGACAGAGGTGGTGTGAAACTGACCTGATTGTGACTGATCTAGTGAGGATTTCCTCTGAGAATATGTGGTACAGATATATCTGCAACTAATCAGTGGTTTGGGTTTTTTATTCAGTATATCTACATTCTTTGCATATAAAAATTCTGGAAGATTTTGTCAGGCCTCAAGAAAGGTTTTTATAAATTCTGTGCACCCCTACGTATAGATTTTAAATATGGTTTGAATATAAGTCATAGATAAAAACTTTAAAAAAATATTAACGAAAGCCATAAACCTTTACACTTATCTCAATTATTCTACTAGAAAAACTTTATCAGTTTGGTTTTAGATATACCTATAAATACAAATATTGAGGTAAGCTTTCTGAAACATTCCATCCAAAGTAAACATGATGGCTTGATACCATATTGGAATAGTCTGGGAACAGTATCCCCAACTTTTGTTTAAACTCAGAAGGAAAACGTATTAATAATCTTCCTTCCTCGGGAATCTATTCATTATTATCTGGAAATTATGATCAAATGTCCAGGAATGGATAAGAAAGAAACTGTATTTTCTTCTAAAGCAATTCAATGGACGTCTGTTTTATAAAGCGGTGGTCTAACAAACTGAGCTAACCGGCCAGCCCTAATGGACCTCTGTTTTGTATAAGGAACTTAGTCACGATATCATGACTTCAATTTTTTTTTGTTTGTTTCTTATGATTTAAAAATAACAGTCATTAAAACACATTGGAAAAATATATCCTGAAGGAAACAAAAGGTATTCATAACTTTCTAAGACAGATAACTAATACCAATACAAACAATCAATCACCTATTTTATTACATTTCAAATTATGATCAAATGTCCAGGAATGGATAAGAAAGAAACTGTATTTTCTTCTAAAGCAATTCAATGGACGTCTGTTTTATAAAGCGGTGTTCTAACAAACTGAGCTAACCGGCCAGCCCTAATGGACCTCTGTTTTGTATAAGGAACTTAGTCACGATATCATGACTTCAATTTTTTTTGTTTGTTTCTTATGATTTAAAAATAACAGTCATTAAAACACATTGGAAAAATATATCCTGAAGGAAACAAAAGGTATTCAAAACTTTCTAAGACAGATAACTAATACCAATACAAACAATCAATCACCTATTTTATTACATTTTCTTATTAGCTGCTCTTGGTGTACTGGAATAATACTTTATAACTAATACCAATACAAACAATCAATCATCTATTTTACTACATTTTCTTATTAGCTGCTCTTAGTGTACTGGAATAATACTTTTTTTTGCATCAACAATTTAATGAACACTCTCATTAGTTTTAATGGCTTATCTATAGATTTTTAAGATTTTCTATGTAGTAAGTCTTCTGAATCAAATATTTATTATTCCTCTTCAAATTCTTATTCCTTTTTATGGTTATAATTTGTCCCACAGTATTTGTTGGAATTTCAAATGACATGTTGAATTTAGACATGGTAGAATGGGTATTATTTTTCTTTTGTTGAAGAAAATACAATGTTTCACCTTTAAACGTGTTTGCTTTAGGTTTTTGTTTTGTTTTCACACTACATCAGATTTTTAGACTTTGCTTTCACTCCTTACTTAAGAAGCCTGTTATTTTTTAGTCATAATTGGGGACTGAATTTTATCACATTTCTTCTGAATCTACTGAAACAATCACACATTTTCTCATTTAGTCTTTTAGTGTGATTGATCGCTTCAGTTGATTTTCTTATCTTACCATCTCTGAAATAATGAGTGTTAAACAAAATTTAGGGGTCCATTGTTTTGAACTAGCCTCCTGCACTTGGCCCCAGCAGACCAGACTAAACCATAATGGAGTGACTTATGCTAAGTGTCATGGAGGCAAATCAAAATGAAATTTGAAATGTGCCAGTTCTCCAAAGGCAGAAGATTCCAGTCAACCTGGGTCAGAATAATAAGGAAGTCTCTGATTTAATCATCTAAGGAAAGTAACTTTATTTTTATTTATTTATTTATTTATTCTTTTTTGTCTTTTTTTGTGACCGGTAACGGGATCGCAACCCTCGGTGTCGCGCCCGCACCACGCTCAACCAGTGAGTGGACCAGTCTCTATATGGGATCCGACCCCTCGGCGGGAGCGCCGCCGCACTCTACCGAGTGCGCCACCGGGCCGGCCCTAAGGAAAGTAACTTTAAAATGATCAATCCACTTTTTGTTCCCTGTTTCTGCTTTGTACAGCCGACCTCTTCTGCTCAGTTCGTGGAACACTGATTCTCTTTTACAAAATGAGGTGCTGGCCAATTCTAGAATTGTAAGTAAATGCCAAATGTATCTTTAACCTAGTTGGTTGCAATTTTGTCTTTTGACATATGTAAACTCTAGTTGATCATAATGGAGTTTTTGTTTCATATTGATAGATTTGGTTTGATAATATTTTATGCAGTCATTGTTTAATTTAAGTTTGTAAATGAGATTGAGTTACAGATACTTTCTTCTTTCTTAAAGTTTTTTTTTTTAACTCTCGTAAAGACTTGGGAATGTTCCATATTCTTTATTCAATCAAGCCCTTTATAAAAATGTAAGAGACACCTTTTTTGTGAAAGTTTGATGACACCTACCTGTAAAACCATGTGGACCTGTTTTTTGGGGGTAGATCATCAAAAATTTAATCACTGATTCTATTTCTTTAATGTTTACATGGGTATTTAGATTTTCTTTAAAGTTATAACTTCAATTATAGCTGTAACTATGTCTCATCTCTTTTTCCTTCTAAATATTGCTTATTGTGTCCTTTCTCTTTATTTTATGCTCAATCTTGTGAGTTTATCATTACTTGTGATTGTAATCTCATACTCACGTGGTTTTACATTTTCTGGGATTCCTTTGTTCTACCACTTGTCACATGTTATCATATAACAACATGATGGTTTGAGCTTCCTTCTGCCCAAACTCTACCTGTCAAAACGTTCATGTTGTGAACTGTGAACTTCCAGTCCCCGACGTGAGTCTTTGCTCACGAGAACATGATGCTGCCAGATCGCAAAACGTACATTGTCCCAACCCATGCTGCCAAACCACTGTCACTAATTCTTCACTCGCCCCTTCTGTGCTTTTCCACTTGCCCATAGCCCTTTGCTCTGTATTTTTTCCCCTTTTACTCACTTCCCCATAGCTCTTGCTTCCTCTGTATTCTCCCTTTGAAAACCTCAGCCTCTTTTGTCTCAGATGGAGCTGAGCTCAGTGTATAGTGGATTCTTTCCCCCCCCACCCCTGTCTGAGTAAAACCCATCCCACCGCCTCTAGCAAGTGCCCAGTGCTGTTTCTTCCTGACCGTTTCCGATGTGATCCTCCCCACTCCCACCATGCACACAGGAAAACCTACACCCCAAGCCCATCTGTGTCACTGGATTAAACATATCTACCTTTGCTCCCCCCACCATCACACACACAGTCTAGATGAAAACCTGTATGAAGGAAGCACGTTCTAGGTCTTCTGACTCAAACGTTTACAGCCAAATCCCCTGTCCCCACTGGGATCACAATTCCAATTCTTGGGGCCTCCAGCCAGTCCCAAACTCCTAGAGTCACTGTGGCACTGACTGTCTGATATCACTTCTTACTCTGGGTTTTACTCCCCTCCTTATTGCGCAATTGGGGAATTTTACTTTTTTTTTTCAAACTGAGCTACTTATTCAAAAACAAATCATATATACATATATATAGATATATATCTCCAGCATTTACCCATCATTCTGGATTTGCAGTAGGAGGGTTTCATAAACCTCAGCTCCATCTGCCATGTTGCCAGAAACCCTGTCCTCTATCAATATTTCATCATGTATTACACACATTGACACTTAGTAGGACTGACAAGTCTGTTGATCAACCAACTTGGTCATTAACTTGTTGCATGAGCATATATTTACATAATTGGAATCCTTCTCTTACAGCTTGTTTCCAGCATGGGCTTCTTAATGTATGATAAAGGTCTCTGCTCAGACTCATTCTCCATGTAATGAACTATTTGATTCCCACAGAGTTCCCTGGAAATGAATTAGCCACTGGGGAAAATGAATAGAGGACAAAGGAACATACCAAGGAACTGCAGGAAGTCAAACTTAAAGTTTGCCCCAAGGCCCACATAACCCACACGATGTTACTCAGCTAACCAGAACAGCCTGCTCACAGACCAGGGAAGATTGTTTTGGAAAATAGCAGGCCTCCTTCAGTCCCATTCCTATCCATCTGCCTAGAACCCAGTAGAATGACTGCTAGTCTTGCTCAATGAATGCACTGCCCCCTTGGTACAAGGTCAACTTAATGGCGCCTGGATATGATAAGATCTATATTCATCTCTCTGGCCTGGATCCCACCTCCAAATTCCAGATCCCAACTTTTTACCTGAAAAAGTAACTTGACTCTCTAATAGGCTTATCAGACTTACTACATCCAGAACTGAACTCCTGATCTCCCCCCCAACCTTCTGCTATGTCCACATTCTTCTCAGTATCAATAAATCAACACCATTCATCTAGTCGTTCAGACTAAGGTCTTTGCAGTTAACCTGGACACCTCTGTTTCTCTCATGCCCAAATGCAACCCATCAGCAAATCTTATTGGCCTGAACTTCATGGTATCCTTTGATCTCTAGCCCTTCACTCTGGCCAAACTGACTTCCTGGATTTTGCACATTTCCAACTCAAGATGTACATAGTCTATAGCTGCAGTTCTGGAAATGTCCTTCTCCATGGAACGCAGATTGATCTCCTTGCAGTAGGGTCAATTTTTTGGCCCAGAATTAAACCCTAGCAGATTGCCTGGCAGGCACTTGGCAAATGACCAAGGAAAGGTAAATGCTGACTGGGCACAGCACATGTCAAGAAGCTAATAGAACTTGAGAAAGTCTTGACAATGTTGAATTTTATCTGAAAGCCATGAAATCTTTTTGTGTTCCTGTAAACAGCTAACCGCAGGAACCATCCATTTGACTCAGATGAGACTCCAGATGCCCCTTGTGGACCTACGACAAGGTCAGACATAGACACTGCCAATTCCCACTTTCAGCCTCATAAATGATTAGCTGAACTCTTTAGTCCCCACTGACCAACCAGAACATAACATTTGTTAACCTTCCTCCAGCCCTGCGTTTTGGCCCACCCTCAGGCTGGCCTCAGGTGAAATACTCTCTGGTCTACTTTCCTCCCTCTCCCCCACGCTGGCTCCTTCCAGTCTTGTCTACTCCCGTCTATAAAAGATAACCTCTTTTTGCCTAACTCTTGAGTTGCTTGACGATCTTATGGTCAGAGTGTCCCTCTTATTGCAATAGTCCCCTCCCCACCCCTTGCAATAATCCTTTGGAATAAAAGTCCTTCCTTATTAAGTTCAGATTTATCTATTTATTTGACAGTTTAACACCTTGGTGATAAAACAGAATGGTTACTTCTCACTGCCAAAGTCAGAACCTCTTCTCACTAACTAAAGCTCTGCCAGGGAACCTTGCACACCCACCGCCAGGAGCTGGTGATTACTGCCTCGTTTACAGCCCATTTCAGTGTGAGTGGGGGATGCCCTCATTATTTGGAGCTTCTCTTTACACTGAGCCAAGATCTGCCTCCTGTATATTCTACCTAGTAAGGCCCTCTGAAGCTATGCAGAGCAAATCTAATTCCTTTCCCAGGAAATAAGTATTCAATTATTACAACATTTTTCCCCTGAAACCCTGACATCTTCTCTTCTCCAGGTTAAATAATTATCTCCTGGTTAAATAATTATGTTAATAAATCTCCTCCCTAAATCCTCCTTCTTACTGCCACTAGAGAAATATAAAATTAAAATACACCAACATCCTAAAGCACAGGGTATCATTTCAAAAAAAGAAAATACACATCATAATAAATTAGAACAATTCCAAAGAACAATTAGAAATTTAAGAAAGAACATCACCACCACCACATACACAAAGGACAGGAGCTGGCAGCTGAAGTGGGCAGCTCAGCTCAGCAGCCACAGGTAAGTTCTGGAAGTGTTTGCTTCTTCCAAAAGCAAATCCACTCCTTAGAAAAAGAAAACAAGCGTATCCTATTGTATCAGGCATGCAAAAAAGAGCCAATTGTAGGGGACTCGAGGAATAACAAACTTTCCAGAAGGTATAAACAACCGAATAGAAAGAAATAACAGAAGAATAATGTCAGATAAATGCTAGCCCAGAAAATTACACTCAGCCAAACGGACAGAAATTCTAACAATAACACAAAGTGAATGCACATAGTTTGAAATTACATCTCAGCGATCCAACATGGGATGACATTGAGATACCAGAGAAGTCAGAGAATTCTTATTTTATTTTATTTTTGGCAGCTGGCTGGGGCAAGGATAAACCCCGGACTGTGGTGTTATTAGCATCACACTCTAGCCAACTGAGCTAACCAGCCAGCCCCCAAATCAGAGAATTCTAACAACCCAGAGCACCCAGAATCCCAAGGAAGAGGAAAGTCTTAAAAAAATGATTTGTCTTCTGTTCCGCAACTTCTACTTCTTAAAGGATTTTTTTCTTTCAAACTTTAAAGATTAAAGAGAAGATGCTACGACTTGCTAAGGACAAAAAGGAAAATGCCTCAGGTTTCCTCCTGGAGACTCTGAAGAGAGAGCTGCACAGAGGAGCTGAGCACAGTCCAAAGAAAGGGACTTCCCACCGCCAGTGCTGCTTGCAGGTACGGTGACTTTTCTTTGGAAAGAAGGAGAAAAATTTTTCAGTAGCTCTGAAGAGAGAGCTGCACAGAGGAGCTGAGCACATTCCAAAGAAAGGGACTTCCCACCGCAAGTGCTGCTTGCAGGTACGGTGACTTTTCTTTGGAAAGAAGGAGAAAAATTTTTCAGTAGCTGGAGAGCATGAGAAAATCTGTAAACACAGCCCCATAGCTGTAAAAATCATTACAGGCAGCAGCAGAGATCTAAGAGCAGATTAACTCCAGAAAAATGACAATAACCCCAAAGATAGTTAATGATACACAAATCAATTAATCAGAGACTGTAGTTCCCATCCTAACAGGAAGGAGATGGATAAACTATCAAACCATAGTGTTTTGTGGTTGTTATTGTCGTTTGCTTGTTTAATGTATTTAATCATGAGATAGCTGGGGATGCAAGGAACCAGTGGATTAAATCTAAAAAGAAGTGAGTTTTTCTATGAGAGAAGAGACCCACAGCTGCCTTCATTGTCACAGAGAGACAGCAGAGGATGGAGGCTGCTCAGGCAGGCATAAGGAGAAAGCAGACAAGGTGACAATAGATGTTAAAGGACGTGAGTAAATTGGTGGGCTGGGCCAAACCCCAGAAGGGCACCAGCCATGGAACAAGTCTCCACGCAAATATCAACCCTTTCCCAAGGACTTCACCAAGTGAATAGGGGACATTTGGGAAAGAATAAGAACACTGAGACACCCTGCCAGGCAGTTGGGACCTTAACTGAGTGTGCTGTTGTTGGGAAAACAGAACAATTTAATCAGGCCCTCTTGCCTCACGGCCAGTTGGGGGTGGTTCAGTTAACAAATGCAGGGGGGAGGTGGAGTTGGTGCACATGTGCAGCGCTGTGGCTTGGCTGACTACTGCCTCAGGCAGCCGCAGCTCTGTACAGCCATGCTTTCCAACCTACGGCTTCCAAAGGCCTGTTTGCTGGTTACCTATCTCATAGACCTGAGTGTGAGGGGTCTGGGGACCCAGCCTGGCATGTGAAGGGTTTGCAACCCAGTCTGTGAACGGGCATGAGGGGTCTGTGAGCTCCAGACCCAGCCCTAGCTCAACAATTGGCCCAGTTAGCAGGATTACCAGCAGGTAAAAGAGCCTGACAACTAGCATAGTCATGTAGTTCTACAATTGGCGATGTCGGCAGGATTCTGACATTAGCCTAGCCTTACAGCTGTGGTCGCCCTCCAGAGGCAGCACAGCAGAGGGAGACTGTCAAAGAGAAATCAGAAACATAGCTGGAGAGAACAAAGGGAACTCTCCAGAGACCCAAAAATCCAGCAGCCAGGTCATAAATGGGAAGAGACTCTAATAATTCACAAAGCTGGCTACTGGAATATAAAATAAATGAAAAATATCTCAAGTCAAACTGGTGTTCACATCCCAAGCACTGCTAAAGAAAAAAAAAATCCTAATCCAGCCCTGCAAATATTTGAAGCCAGTAGGGAACTTGTTTCAAAATATAGTGTGTTAGGGCCGGCCCGGTGGCGCACTGGAGAGTGCACCGCTTGGGAGCGTGGCAGTGCTCCTGCTGAGGGTTCGGACCCCATGTGGAGACCGGTTCCCGCTCACTGGCTGAGCGCAGTGCGGGTGCAACAACGAGGGTTGCGATCCCGTTGCCGGTCCCCAGTACGGGCGCGACACCGAGGGTTGCGATCCCGTTACCGGTCAGTAAAAAATGACAAAAAGGAAAAAAAAAATACAGTGTGTTAACAGAAAATTGCAATTCAGTAAGACCAACAGATCAGAAGACACCTCTCACTGTAAAAATAGTTTATTTCTCACATTTCCTAAAAGGAGAGGCATGCCACCCTTGGGGGACCACGTGGGAAAGCACCAGGATTGGTCACAAGGCAGAGAGAGAGTGTGAGAGAGAGAGAGGAACTGCAGGCGAGAGCCTTTATTGTGGTTCCCATGGGAGGAGACAGGCAAAGAAGGATAAGGATTGGCCAGTATGAGTAGTATAAGTGGGCTGTGGGGTGTAGGAACTGTTCTAATTGCCTAGTACCCAGCCCTAGCTGGACATTAGGGCAGGGGGATAGTGGCCAGGAGTGCAGGAGTTCACCACAGGAGGTGGGTGAGGGTGTGCACTCTGGATTGGTTGATTTTCATTTGAAAAGTCTACTCACAGGCAAGTTGTTTACTATTCCTGGGAACTAGATAACCCTGGGAAGGGCAGTCCCTCCATGGGCAGTAAGGCCCCATATGTCAAAGCACCAGAATACAGAAAATAAATGATATGGCTAATACAGAACTAAATCCAACTAAGCAGCAACAAAGCCCAGAACCCAGCTCAACACACATGAGATACCACCACACACTCCTGAATGGACAAATTTAGAAAGACTGACAATACTAAGTGTTGGCAAGGTGGTTTTACAACGAGGATTCTCATATGTTGCTGGTAGAGAGCAAAGTGGCCCAAACTCTTTGGCAATCTAACTTGAAACATGGGCCTAATCCATGACCCACACCTTAGTATTTAGTCGAGAGCAACAAAAGTGTATGTCCACAAAGAGACTGGTGTGAAAATGTTCACAGCAATTTATTCATTATAGCCCCAAATTGGAAAGTAAGCAAATGTCCACTAGCAAGAGAACGGATTTACAAACTGTCTTTTACTTGTACAATAGAAAGCCATTCGGCAAGAAAAAGAAACCAAAATACAAAAAAACATAGCAACATGGAGAAACCTCAAAAAAATTATGTTAGGTGAAAGAAGCAGATATGAAATATATTATGTAAGATTCCACTTATATGACATCTGGTAACAAGCAAAAATAATCTATAGAGATAGAAATTGGAAAGTAGGTACCTCTGGCGAGGAGGGTGGGGTGAGAATTGCATCATAATGCACAGAGGGAATTCCTCAGGTGATGACTAGGTGGATATACCCAACTATCAAAACTTAAAAGAAATGATTAAGATCTGTGCATTTTATTGTATGTGAGTCATGCCTCAATTAAAGGCTTGATCAGAATATACAAGAAAGCAAAATTCATTCTGAAAAAACATATTGAGACAACAGTCTGGTGTAAGTATCACATTTTATATTAAAAAAAAGAAACTAATAAGATGTAATAGGACATCCAATGGAAGCTGTGCCAATGGCCCCTCTAGAGAAGTCTCCCAGAAGAGAAGTGGGACATGCAATAAATGTGCCGTTATATGCAAGAGGCTTAGAACTTCTCTGTACAAAGTAGATCTCTTAAATGGTGATTACTATTAATAGGATATAATGGTAACAACGGCAGAAAATAATGAAAGCAACTTATTTTGAACATAATTAGATCCTAGAAAATAAGTCTAATAATACACAATTTCCTCCCATCTGATACAAAGAAAAATAAGGGATTACTGTTCCATACAGCGTAGAATAAAAAGAGATAGCAAAGACTAGCAACAATGCTGAATACAGAGGAAAATGTGTCCAGTATTAAACAATAATGGGCTGAGTTTTTCTAAACAAAAGAAGACACTTACTGGATTTAATATGAATTAAAAAATTTTAAATGCACGTCAAATAACTTTGCTAACTATAAAAAAACTTAAAATATACAAACATACTGGAGAATGAGCAAAGCTTCACGCAATTTGCATGAGTATAAAAATGTCAGAACTGATGACAAAAACCCAAGAACATGGAAAAGTACATTAAATCTAAACACAAAAATATAAGACCTACTTAAAAACACAACTGCAATCTGATATATCTGTGTTAGCAATATGAAAGACCAAGCTAAGCAAAAAATAAATTTAAAAAAATTTTAAATTATAATAAACATTGTATTGAAACCTGGGAATTTTTTTTTTTTTTTTGTCTTTTGTCTTTTTCCGTGTCCGGCAACGGATTGCAACCCTCAGTGTTGCCCCCGTACCGGACCAGGGACCGGCAACGGGATTGCAACCCTGGGTGTTGCTCCCGTGCCTCACTCAGCCAGTGAGCGGGAACCGGTCTGTATGTGGGATCCGAACCCTCGGGCGGGGCGCCGCCGCACTTCCCAAGTGGCACACTATCCAGTGCGCCACCAGGCCGGCCCATAAACCTGAGAATTTTTTAGAGACGAAATGTGTATGCTTATGTACGTGTATATAAGATGAAGAAATAAACTATTGTGAATGAACTATTTTTTCCTGACTTGAAATACTGAACATGCCAACGATGAAAAGTTTACTTAAGAAAATATACAGAATTCATGTAATATTAAATTTATCATAAGACAAATAATACATAGTGTTGCTGAAAAAAATAAACACATTTGTATATTTATATAGTGCACCTATGAGGTTACAGTGACTATTAAATGACTTTAAGTCATCTTTTGTGATAACATTTCTCAAACTTTCAAATAACTAGTTAAATCTATATAGATGCATAAGAAATAAAAGACTTTTTACATGTAACTGCTGAAAATTTCCTACCTGATTTATAGTATACAACAAAACATTAATATTCAAAAATATCACTGGTTTTGACACATAGTATTTATTTTAATTCATTTCTAAACTGTATAATTTCATATAATTTCAGTCTGATTCTTTAAGCAAAAAATAATTAAGAGGATTTTTTTTAGCTGGAATTTTATAGGCATACATTGTTGTACTTCCAGAGACAGATGCTGGCTTATGTATCGTTATACCCCACACTTACAACCACAACTGCTACATAACAGGCATTTGACTGAAAATTGTTGAATGACAGCCTGTGAGTTTCACCTTTTTCAATCCACTAATATTTGATTTGTGGCTTAATACATGATCATTTTTTGTAAAATATTCTAAGATGTTTGAGAAAACTTTATTTTCTTTTTTGGCTACAAGATTTTATATGTAGAACACCGAATCAAGCTTGTTACAGAATTCTCATATCTTCATATTGAAAACTAAAAGCGGAAGACTTCTGGTAATGGTGGTGGCATACTTCAAAAATTGTCTCACAGACAGCAATGATGATAACTAGACAAAAACAATACCATTGGGAGGTACAGGAAAGAAAAGCAGAGAGAAAGCCTGAAGAGAGTTTACCCTGAACAGACGCTGGGAACAAAGGGTAAAAATTGGGAACTTGTGGCTTTTTCCTAATGGTGCTCCCAACACCCTCTTCCTACTCCAGTCACAGAAAATCACAGTCGTACTGCATCATGGACAGTCAGGATTGAGAGAATAGCTGGAAATATAGAGGGGTAATCCTTGAAATAAGACAGCCAAAGAAAGTGTAGGACCCCAAATCTGAGTACACAGTGCCTGCATCCCTGGCTTACCAGTAAGAAAGCATGGACAATGAGAGTCTGAGCTAGCCAAGAGGTAGGTGCAAAAAACAGAGAAGTGCATACTTGAAAGACAGAAGTGCACCAAGAAGGACCTGCTAGTTTGCTGCTTTTCTGACTGTGTGCATTTCCCAACACCCATGCAACTCATGCAAGAGAAATCTGAAGGCTTACTGGCTTGAACTGTCATGGGATCAGCAGAGCAGCTCGAAAGTGAGGAGAAAAACACAGAAGCAAAGAAACAAGGAAAATGGCTGGGTCCATAATGCCAGTGTAAACTGAGCAAGTCCTTGCCTGGGCTCCAAACCACACAGCACAGTGACACCCTAAGAGGCCCAGGCTAAAAAGGCAGCAGCTGTAAGCAAAAAGAGCTGAGCAAAGCCGCTGCACTCCACAGGGGAGGTCTACACTCACAGTGTGAGTCCAGCAAGCCACGTGCATACAGGACCAGAAAACCACCAGCCTGCAGAAGAAACAACAAAACCCAGAGGTGCTGCAGCGTGATACCTACAATGCACAGTTTTTAAACAAAAACTTGTATTCAGAAAAGGAACAACCAACAACAAATGTGTTCCCCATACTGAAGGAAAAAAGACTACAGAAGGACTCTCAGAGGGTCTAGATGTACTCTGCAGACAACGACTTCAAAGTAGCTACTGAAGTATGTTCAAAGACTTAAAAGAAAATATGGTCTTAATGAATCTTAAAGGATACAGAGAATATCAAAATACAAAGATTCAAAACAGAGGAATAAAAAGAATTCTGTGGTATTTCTAGAGCTGAAAAGTACAATAACTGAAATGAAAAACTCATGGGGTTACCTCAACAGAAAATTGGAGAGGGCAGAAAAAAGAATCAGTGAACTTGAAGACATAGCAATAAGAAATCATCTAATTTAAAGAACAGAAAGGAAGGGAAAATATAGGTGAAACACTTCAGGAACTAGGTTTGGGCACAGATTTTATGAACAAGAGAGCCCAAAAGCACAAGAAACAAAAGAAAAAATAAACAAATGGGATATATCAAACTAAAAAGCTTCTGCACAGCAAAGGAAACAATCGACAGAGTGAAAAGACAACCTACAGAGTGGGAGAAAATTTTTGCTAACTATGCATCCGACAAGGGGATTAATACCCAGAATATACAAGGAACTGAAGCAATCACACAGTAAAAAAAACAAATAACCCAATTAAAAAAAATGGGCAAAGGAACTGAATAGGCATTTTTCAAAGGAAGACATACAAATGGGCAGCAGGTAGATGAAAAAATGCTCAGCTGCGCTAGTCATCAGGGAAATGCAAATTAAAACCACATTGAGATATCATCTCACCTCAGTTAGACTGGCTACAATGAAAGAAACGGAGAACAAATGCTGGTGAGGTTGTGGAGAGAAGGGAACACTCCTACACTGTTGGTGGGACTGTAAATTAGTACAACCATGATGGAAAACACTATGGAGGTTTCTCAAACAACTACAGATAGATCTTCCATACGATCCAGCAATCCCGCTTCTGGGTATATACCCAGAGGAATGGAAATCATCATGTTGAAGGGATACCTGCACTCCCATGTTCATCACAGCCCTGTTAACAACAGCCAAGACATGGAACCAACCTAAACGTCCATCAACAGATTATTGGATAAGGAAAATGTGGTTTATATACACCATGGAATACTACTCTGACATAAAAAAGTGGTGCGTTGGACTTACAGAGGGAGAGAACAAATCTTGGGATACAAAATGGAGTGGGATGGGGAGGGAGGTTGGGGATAATTGGGTGGGGGCCATGGGGCACAAATGCAATTTGTGGTAATGGGCATGCTGCCAGTATGGATCTGGCCTTGACATCTTGGGCATGAGTGGTGAAGGTCAGCTTTGTACCCCATGAATATTAATAACCAATAATAAATAAATAAATGAATAAATAAAAATAAAGAACAGAAAGGAGAAAGATAATGGAAAAATGAACAGATCCTCAAAGAACTGTGGGACAATATATGGCATTTTCATATGTGTAATTGGAGTCCAGGAAGGAAAGGGGAGAGGAAAAGGGACAGAAAAAATATTAGAAGGAATAACAGCTAAAAATCTCATGAATTTGGTGAATTTATTAGCAAGGTTGGAAGATACAAGATTAATAAACAGAAATCAAATGTATATCTACATTGAAACAAAAAACTACAAAGTGAAATTTAATAAAACATTTCTACTTAACATGAGGAAAAATGTATCATTAGGAATTAAATTAACAAAAGATGTGCAAGACTTGCACAATAAAAACCATAAACATCACTAAAAGAAATGAAAGAGGATCTAAATAAGTGGAGAGATAAGCCATGTTCATGGATTTGAAGACTTGGATGTCTATTCCCCTAAAATTAATCTGTAAATTCAATGCATTCCCATTCAATACCCAAACAGGGTTTTTGTAGCACTGACAGGCTGATTTTAAATTTTTGTGTCAATGCAAAGGCCAAAGAAATTTAAAAATAAAGTTGGACATCTTATAGTACCTGATTTCAAGACTTAATATAATACTGGAGTAATCAAGAAGTTAACATTGGTATAAGGACGAACATTAAGATAAGTGGCACAGAACAGATAGTCCAGAAATAGGCCCACACTTACATGGTGAATTGATTTTTTGAGCAAAAAAGTCAAAGCAATTCAATCAGGAAAAGAATCTTTTCAAAAAATGGTGCTGGAACAAGTGACTATCAACACAGGAGAAAAGGAAACATCAACCTTTTCTTCCCTCCATGTATAAAAAGTATTAGCCCCAGACAATAAATCTGAGAACTAAAATTATAAAACTTCTGGAAGACATCACAAGAAAAATTTCTGTGATCTTGGAATAGGCACAATTTCATACATAGAATCAAAAGGTATAAATCATAGAAGAAAAATTGATAAATAGAACTTCATCAAAATTTAAAACTTCTGCTCTTTGTCAGCACCACGCTCAGCCAGTGAGCCAACTGGCCATCCCTATATAGGATACGAACCCGCGGCCTTGGCGCTACCAGCGCCGCACTCTCCTGAGTGAGCCATGGGGCTGGCCCAAAACTTCTGATCTTTGAAAGACACCACTAAAAAAATGAGAAGGCAAGCTATAGACCGAGGTAAAATATTCACTGTCTATATGTGTTTGTGTGTATGTATATATATAATCAGACAAAGAATTTGTATTACCTCTTCAAGTCAATACAAGAATCAAATAACTCAACAAAAAATGAGGCAAATTTTTGAACAGGCACTTCACAAAATAAGTTGTACAAATAGCCATAAATCACATGAAAAGATATTCATCATCAGTAATCATGGAAATGCAAGTTGAAATCCACTAGACCTTCTAGAATTTTTAAAATTAAACACTGTCAAAACTAAGTGTTGGCAATGATGTTGGTAACTGTGTAATACAATATTTCACGGGTGCTGTTTTGACCCACATTTGATGTCATGGTTGAAAACTCTCAACTCCCCTTCGCAGGCAGTTTGCTAATCTCCCACCCCAACTACTTCTCACTCCGCTGAGTTACAACACACATATACCAACCTCCAGAGGCCCCAGATACCTAATACCCAGGAATGGCCCCTTTTTACATGGAATTATTCAAAATGCCCCCTCGCCAAAAATCCCAGCTAGCACCACCAAGCTAGTTCCACCCCACTTGCCATGCATAAGATGCTTCCTGTAATTCCAGCTCACTGTTTCCTTGTCCACGGATGCAGCCCACTGTGTGGCCAGTGGCAGCCTTTCCTCACGTGGAGCTAAAAGTAACAAGGGGTTCTGCCCTTCATCTATCCAAGTGCCTTTGTGGTATATCCTGCCATCCAAAGAACCTATAATCACACCTAATATCATATAATTATGAAACAAGCTGGAACACTCATGCACTACTGAAGGGAATGCTCAATAGAGCAGACACATTGGAAAATGTCTGGCAGTTTCTTACAAAGTAAAACACATCCACTCACTCCCATGGGTACCATTCCTAAGAATCCACCCAAGATAGATAAAAACACATTTCTACACAAGGGCTTATCCATGAATACTCATAGCAGCATTATTCATACTAGTCAGAAAGTGAAAACAACTCAAATGTCCATCTGGTAGTACATGGATAAAGGGTGGTCTATCCACACAATGGAACACACTCAACAATAAAAAGGCAGGAACCAGTACAGGCAATGACAGCGTGGATGAATCTCAAAAACATCGTGGTAAGTGAGAGAGGACAGGCACAGAGACTCATACTCTATGTGTCCGTTCACATGAGAGTCTACCAAAGACAGGTTGAAAAGAACTATAGAGAGAGAGAAGGCAGATCAGCAGTTGCTTGAAGATCGGGGGCCTGGGGGGCAGGTTGGTAAATGAACTGTGCAGTTAAAAGGCAGGCCTTCTATTATACATGTTATACCTCAATAAATTTGATTTAGAAAAGAACTAAACACACTGTACAAATTATGTATGATATCACATAATTGTTTCAACAAAGGCAACTTTCTAAAACTTCAAAAGCTGTAATTTTTTTCTATTTGTTGAACACTATAATAAAAGAATTCCGATTGATTTTGAAAGAAACATGCAACCAAAATATAGAAAATTCATGTACAGAAAATACATCAAAAACTTTGTTGGGCACTTAGGTTGACTCTGAAGTCATTCTTCCAAAGTTCAACCATTTCTAAAGAACATCCAACTGATGTAAGAGAAGGCACTACTGCCAAGCTGAGAATGTATTTTTTATTCGAAAAAGATGGGTTTATAAGAATATTTTAAAATTTTGACAATTACAGCTCCTATATTTATTACCAGGATATCATAGCTTATCTAGACACAATTATAAATAATATGTACAATACAGCCAAGTCCAAGTGCATTTCTACCCCGTTGGTTTCTTAAGTTAGTAAGATCATGGTTTGTTGCTGTTTTTGTTTGTTTTTGCTGGCTGGCCTGTATAGGGATTGAAGCCCAGACCTTGGTGTTCGCAGCATCATGCTCTAGCCAGCTGAGCTAACCAGCCAGCACAGATCATGGTATTTACAGTGATGTTTTGCTCTGCCAAAATTCATCCACAGTATCAGTCAAAAAATAATTTTACTTTCTGTGCTGAATTTTTTAAATGAATTTAAAATAGAATTAGCAATAGCATTAGGTATTTTACCTTTAATGGTGTTTGAAGTTTTGTTTTGAAGTCAATAATACAATTTTAAGAAGAAAAACTGACTTGTTTTTGAAAATTATTGAATTGGTGTTCTACTTCAAGGGTATGAGACACTGATATAAAACTGACATTATTTAATTTTTTGCTACTCTTTTCTTCTGCTATGGGAGCCAAAATATTAACAGCAGTTGTTTACTTTTTGTACAACTACCAAAAAAATTGCAGTTGAAAATGAAGCGATGGTAATATAGATTGAGTCACCTGCTCTCATGAGAACTCGAGGTTCAGAGTGACAGGCAAATATACCTTCTACTGCCACACATGTTAAGTCATCGTCTCTAGACAGTCTTCAAAAAATAACTAACTTTTGAACTAAAAACCAATGCTTCTTAAGCAAATTTATGTCTTCCAGTTCATTTATATCTGGTTAGTGAGTTCACTATAGTCCCTATCAATGACTAACTAGACAAAATCTGTGCAAATTAAACCCTCATCATAAATTGCCTTGAGAAACCAAAAATCGATACTAAATGTTGGCTAATATATTCACATTCTACCTCCCTTCCTCTTTTCTCATTGCTAATGAAAGGATTAGTTACAAAATGGAAAAACTTTACCAAATGCATTAGTTACTTTTGTTGTGATAATACTTCCTAACAGGAATAACCAGCCCTTAATTCAGAGTCGCAGTCTAGAAGGGCGACACAGCTCATCTCCAGGCTGTGGTCAAGTCTCTGGCATGGCACTGGCTGAGGTCCTTTCTGACTGTACTTGTCACGCATGGAACTCCTGTCCTGGCAGGCTTCCTCAGCCTGGACTTGTGCTGTACCTCTGGGGTATGACTGTCAATTTTCATCTTTTTGGTAAGTTTCAAGTGATGAGTATTTGCCAGCTTATTTAGGGACTGCAAAGGCACTGTGAGGTTAAACAATGGGGAAGAGTCAATATAAATGAGGTACAGTTTACTCTTTGTATCCTCAGTATATACAATAACCATGTGAACATTCCTTTAGAAAATGAAACAAAACTCAAATGCTTGTCAGTTTCATTAGAATTTTTGAACAATATGTTACTAATGAAACATTTAAGAAGTAGGTAAAAAGACTCACTCGCAGCCACTGAACTTAGTTTTAATAATTTTTTAAGTTAAATTTACATTCCCTAGAAAGTTCCTCTAAAGTATGAACAGACTGGACAGAAATGAATTTGTTTAAAACAAATATCTTTATTCTTTCTCCGCTTTTAAAATCTTAATGAATGGGCCCTTCCTTTAGGCTTTCATTACTCATGGGAGCCGGAGGTAGGGTCGTAGTATCTTCATCACTCTGATGCTTTGTGTTAGACAATGACTGTCAGACTGCCCTAGTGACCACTGTTCATGAAGCCTGGAGCATGCAGCAGTTGCACGTGAGGTGTTTCTGGCACTCCAGACAGGCTCAGAGCTCCAGAGAGGCTGCTGGGTAGAGTGTTTCCAGGGTATTTACGACAGGTTTAAAAAAAAGAAAAAATCATCATAATTTCCTCATGGGTTTCAGGGACATTGGTTGGGTCAGTCTCTTCCAAAGTAAGGACAGGAAGCTTGATCTCTCTAATCTCACTCTATTTAGAAGGGATTAAAACCTTGCAAATATGTTGTTGAGAGACCAGAATATGCCTCCCAAAGAATCATCATAATTTCCTCATGGGTTTCAGGGACATTGGTTGGGTCAGTCTCTTTCAAAGTAAGGACAGGAAGCTTGATCTCTCTAATCTCACTTTATTTAGAAGGGATTAAAACCTTGCAAATATGTTGTTGAGAGACCAGAATATGCCTCCCAAAATATGAAGAATTGTTGAACTGAAGACAAATAAGAAGCAGATGCAGGAAAGCGCTTTGCCCTCCCTGTTTGCCAAAAAGCAGGAGTGGATTTACAAAGACAAAAGGTATCCTACCTGCTCCTCTACCAGGCAAAACAAAGCTTAGCTCCTGAAGACAGCTCAGAGCCTCATGTCCCAAGAGAATCTCCAGGAACCAGAGCAGTCTGCATTTACAAGCTCTGCTAACTAACCTTCATCTGCCAGTTACTTGTCTTCCCCCAAGGTGCCACCCAGAAAGACTCAAAGTCCTTTTCCTTTGTCTTGTCACTTCTCTAAAAATGTACTGTCCTTTGTTGACACCACATGAGCAGGAATTCAAAGCCACCTCTTTGAGAACGACTCATTCTCCTGGGGGTCTCTCGTGCACATCTGAAATATACCAGTTGATAAACTTCTGTTTGTTTTCTATTGTTAACCCATCTTGTGTAACAGGGGTCTAATCCAACTGCAAACCTGTGGAGGTTATTATTTTTCCCCTATGATATGAAGAAACATTATAATTTGCATTTTAGGCTAACAGCATGACCTATGTGTTTTGGCTCCCATGTTCAGTGTTTCGGTGGATGTGGCTGGATGGGAGGATGAAAATGAGTAAGGTCTGGCCCCTGGCTCAGGTCACCGAGTCATTGAACCTGAGAGCAGTGAATGCCAGGTATAACAGGAAGGGCACCTGCAATGTTTTTTGCCAACACGAAGATGAAGAGGCATGTGTATCAGGACGTTGAAAGTAGGAGACAGACATTTGCTTAGACTCTCAAAAATGGGTAGTTTTGTTTGTTTAAGAAGGATTTTAAGGCATTCCGAGTGAACAACTGAGCAAAAAACAGGTGAATAGATGTATCAGCAGTTGTGCAGATTCACGACAGGAGGAAGGGCTGGATGCTGCAGTGACAGAGGAAACTGAAAACCACTGGGAAGCTGTGTGCGAAGGGACCCACCTTTCCAGGCGGCAGTGAGAGGGCTACAAAAAATCTGATCATTAGGAGATAAATGAATTTTTGATTTTTGGAGGGGGGGCATGTATGACACTTTTAATAAATATTAATCTCTTTTACTTCATTTGCTACAGTATTTATCCTCCTTTAAATAAGCATTTGTTTTAAAAAACTTTTAAAGGCAAGTTCATATATATTCTCTCTTATTTAATCTCATTTTACAGATGAGGAAACTGAGGCCTATAAGTCAGAGGTGGCCCTAGCAGTGGGGGGACCTGATCCAGCAACTCTGCTGGAGGCTCCACACTCTCTCTTGGGGATCCCTCTGAGTCTCTTGCCCAGATTGAATGTTTCTCTCTGTTCAACTTCAGTGGAAGGTGATATGGCACCTTCTGTCTATGGTCTTCAACAAATAAGAGACCAATGTTTTAAATGTCTATCTTGTGATTTTATCAGATGACTTAATGGCATAGCTAAGATATGGAAAAACAAAAATCTTGTGTATTAACCAGAGAAGAGAAAATTGTTCTTTCAGTGCACCCAAAATGGTTCACTGAGTAATGATGTCTGGGACATTTATGCATTAGTGTCAAAGAATAATAGATTTTTACCAATGAAGGGCTCTGAAAGTCAACTGGTGCAGCCTAGGAAGTATTTATCTCTGAATCTGGTGCTCCATCCTCTGAATACTTCAGACAACTAATTCTTTTAATTAGAAAATTCTTCCTTGTATTGCATCTTAATCTGCCTTCTTTCAAGTTCCACCGATTGTTAGCCCTTTTCTCTTAAGGTTACCTGGATGCAGACACACTCAGCCTTTGGTGGCTTTCCTTAAGGTGAAGTCTAGTGTGTCTTTCTGTACCTGCCCTAGTCTGCTCCTCAGGTGACCAAATAGTTGTTCTAACAGCTGCTACTTTTATCCAGTATTAGAAGAATCAAGTTATAGCACAGGCTAAGATATAGATACTCTTTGCAGAGGCATATAATTCTTATTACCTAAAAATTTTCCGTGCCCCTAATTGAAAAATTGGCAATGTTTTCTCCATATGATAATGCTTTACTCACTGGTGGCTGATGTGCTTTCAAAGACACTCAGTGAATATGTGATTAAAGATAAATTCAGTTCACAGCTGTCAGGACTGGCAAATTGTAACCGCTCCTAAGTGAAGGCATTTGTTTTAGAAAAGATGAGATGCAATTTTCAGAATTGGAGGTTTATGGACACCTCCTGAGGTAATGGACTCTTTTATACCTGAAGTTTATCTTCCTGAAAGACAAATAAAAGGTTTGGGTTTTGCTGTTAGTGTAAGAGCAGAATGCATTTTCTGATCAACAAAGAGGGTATTTTTACATTCACTGAAAATCCTCACTGAGAATATTCATTGGTTCATTCTCCTGGAGATGGAGACAGATTGGGCAAGCCATCCACAGGGTTATTTGTCTTCACAGTGCCTACCACTGACAGGTCATTTCTACCAGAATGCATCCCATGCAAGTGTTTTGGATGCAATTCAACTTACCTCTGGTAATGGTGCCATTGATTATACCGTGGATGTGGTAAAGATATCTGTCTTGGGATGAATAGCCTTATTGTATATTGTGACAACTGATTTCCCTTTTGCTGAGGACACAGGCTGGAGATATTTTAGACCACTGTATTAATGACCAAGCGGCTTTTAACAGATGAATAACAGCGAAGGAGCCTGAATACATAATCTTCCAGAGGACAGAGGGTCCTGCCTGTGAAATACAGCTGGAAACTTAGCCTCCTCTGCAGCCTCAGTCCGCCTGCCTGGGGCTGGGCAAACTGCCATCGTGTTCAGGCTGACTGAAAGAAAATTTGGCAGTGGGTGTTCAAGAAGCCCAACTAGGGGTGGAGCCCAGGGGACCAAAGGCAGAGAGAGGGCAGCCTCCAGTCTCTTGACTCAACAGTAGGCACCTGACTTACTTCATCCTCGTAATTAGCCTGCAAGGGATGTATGAAAGATTATCCAATTTTGCAGGTGAGGAAATTGAAGAGGATAGGGAAATCAAACAAGGTGGCAGGGATTCAGATGGAGTGTCACATCTGTCTAGCTCCAAAGCCTGGCTTTTTCGCCCTACTTCTTCTAGGAATTTAGTCTAACTTGACAGCTCAGAATGTCGAACAAAGAGCATACACAAGCTTTGTCTCCCGACTGCCTACAACCTGCTGTTCCTCCCGTACTTCCTGCCTCGGGGACCAGCAGCACCATCTCTGCCATTGCCCAAATCTGAAATGGAGCCCCATTCTTAAATCCTGACCTCCTCCTGCCTTATACAATCAGCACCTAGGTCCAGTTGACTTAACTCCTGAAATATGTCCTTAATGCACCTGCTTTGTCACAGGGCCACTGTCCTTTCTGAGTCCAAGCCACTATTATCAGGGGACCAAAGGCAGAGAGAGGGCAGCCTCCAGTCTCTTGACTCAACAGTAGGCACCAGACTTACTTCATCCTCGTAATTAGCCTGCAAGGGATGTATGAAAGATTATCCAATTTTGCAGGTGAGGAAATTGAAGAGGATAAGCAAATCAGACAAGGTGGCAGGGATTCAGACGGAGTGTCACATCTGTCTAGCTCCAAAGCCTGGCTTTTTCGCCCTACTTCTTCTAGGAATTCAGTCTAACTTGACAGCTCAGAATGTCGAACAAAGAGCATACACAAGCTTTGTCTCCCGACTGCCTACAACCTGCTGTTCCTCCCGTACTTCCTGCCTCGGGGACCAGCAGCACCATCTCTGCCATTGCCCAAATCCGAAATGGAGCCCCATTCTTAAATCCTGACCTCCTCCCACCTTATACAATCAGCACCTAGGTCCAGTTGACTTAACTCCTGAAATATTTCCTTAATGCACCTGCTTTGTCACAGGGCCACTGTCCTTTCTGAGTCCAAGCCACTATTATCCCTCTCTGGATTATTGCAGTAGCCTGTTTTCCAAAAACCACAACCAGAATGACTTCCTAGAGTTCAAAGAAAACTGTATCATTTCTGTCCTAAAATCCCTTATTTGGCTTTTCATTGCCTGAGGATTAAATCTAACTTCCTTAACAAGGACTAAAGGCCCTTATTAAGCTAATCTGTGCCCATCCTCATNTCCTTAATGCACCTGCTTTGTCACAGGGCCACTGTCCTTTCTGAGTCCAAGCCACTATTATCCCTCTCTGGATTATTGCAGTAGCCTGTTTTCCAAAAACCACAACCAGAATGACTTCCTAGAGTTCAAAGAAAACTGTATCATTTCTGTCCTAAAATCCCTTATTTGGCTTTTCATTGCCTGAGGATTAAATCTAACTTCCTTAACAAGGACTAAAGGCCCTTATTAAGCTAATCTGTGCCCATCCTCATGCCCACCTCACACTGCCCATCTCTCCCTCCACCTCCAGGCTCATGAGATGATTCTAGTTCACAGATGTGTGCCTGCACTGCCCAGGACACCTGCACACCCTCCTCTCCTCCCAGTCCACAGCCCCCAGGCATGTCCATAGCTCTGTGTTGCATCCTCACAGGTTTTGTGGGAATAATACCAGTTTCCTTCACATAATCTATGTTTCTGGAGGTCTTCTGATCAGCCATTTTACCTACTGTGGCAGACAGCAAAGGATCAGTCAATATCTGCTAAATTAATTAATGAAGAACTTCGAAATCCATCATGTTATTTAATTGTCACAGAATACCTCCTGATGTAGCTATGTTTAATATCTCCATTTTTCAGATTCAAAAAAGATACACAGATATCAAGTTACTTGACCAAAGTCTTAGTAGAGCTCACTGCATTACAGGGTGGTCCAATAATTGGTTTTCACATCAGTGACCTTCAGTCATGAGGAACCATGTAAATTATGTTCAAAGATATTTTGTTAAGAAAGTAGAGACAACTGATTGCATGAAAAATGCCATCCAAAATATTTTAAGGTTTAGGTGCTTAATATTGAAATAACAGGGCACTGTTTTCCGTAAATTAAACTAATAAAAGTTTGGGGAGGTTATAATAAAACCAGAAGCTTTATAACTGTGCACAACCTTTTGTAAAACAACACGGCCGTATGTATCGGAGTCATAAAAATGTTCCAAGCCTTTGACCTAATAATCTCACTTCTGGGAATTTATCCCAATAAAGTAATTCAAAAGTAAATAAAGGTCATGTACATGGTGATGTTTACTGCAGTATTACTCACTTTTTACCCTATCTCTCTCACCACTTTTATCATAATTCAAGTAAAACAGCAACACAAGTTGTCGACGAGGCTACCTCTCCTACAGACCATGAGAAGCCACCATCACTTGATTCAACCTTATATTTGCAGTGCAATAAACAAGACATGCCTCGGTGTTTTATAAAAGCTATACATGCACACGCACACATACACTTCAACAATCTAAATAGAGAAGCAAATGTTCAACAAAATATAGTGTCCACAACTTCCATGCTCCAAATACAATGGGATTAGAACTATAGGTTCTGAGAACACCCAACAGTAGAATAAACTTGCTTTAGGTTATGCCCCAATGTTTGCAAACAAAAGGGCCATTTGAAGCCATTCTCAAATTTACAAAGAGCCGCTAATTCAAAGATCTCAGGGGAAGATGAAAACAAATTAAATTCCTGTGCTTAAGAGATCAGACTCTATCCTTTCCTCCTCTTTAATTTGTCAAAAAAACAAGCATATCCAAGAACTCTCTG
>NW_007727417.1:63943-68602 GCF_000696425.1 Galeopterus variegatus | reverse complement strand
GACTCTATCCTTTCCTCCTCTTTAATTTGTCAAAAAAACAAGCATATCCAAGAACTCTCTGAGCTCTCTTCTGATGATAGTGAGCTTCGAAGCCTGGAACAGGTGCAGAAAACCCAGAATTAATATTAGTCAAGGAAGTGATGAGGAACAGAGTGAAAATACCTATTACAGGGGCTGGGTTATGTAACTGCTTTTCTAAATAAGAGTGAGTAATTGATGTGCACTGGGCTTTGTGAGGATTGATGGGATACCATCTTAATCATTATTCCCACAAAACCAAAGTGCATGTAAAAGAGAAGACACACACAGAAGAAGTATATTAGCATTTTGGAATTGAGTTCTTGGCTTTTGTTGGGAAATTTAAATAAAGAAATTGAATAAAGCTTTTAAATATTTTGAGAATTTATTCTTTTTAGGGAAATTGTTCACTAGAAAGTCATGTCCTCCAGGCCTCAGTACCACTAAAAGCAGAATTGTGTGTTTCTCTTTGTATCTACTATTTATTACATTTCCGTTTTTCTCTTTGGCTGCTAGGAAGCTTATAATCAAATTTATGCCACCTTACCTTTCTTAACTAGCTATACAGGATGATAGAGCGTACTTTTCTGTATTAACCTTTTCTGACTTAATTTGCCATTCAACAGTCATTTTCTCTCTGATATTATTACATGTTATATACAAGGGAACTTCAAAAAGTTTGTGGAAAATAGCTTTAAAAGATAATGTGAATCTTTTCATGAACTTTTGGAAGTACCCTTGTATTTCTATAAACTCTAAAATCTCTAGATAACAGCAAACATAAATTAATTAGTGCATTTGGAAATGCATTTAAAGTCTCAAAATGATGTCATTCCATGTTTAAAGCCTTATAGCTCTACTGTGTTCTTCTCTCACTAAATTTGACTGGCAGAAAATATCCAAGAAAAGTGTGGAAAATTTGCCTGAAAGCAATGTTCCTCAAAGGGTGGTCTCCAGCCCAGCTGCAACAGATATACCTACGAACTTCTTAAAAATGCAAATTCTCAGGCCCCCACCCCCCCAACAACCTCTGGATCAGGCACTCCAGGGGTGGGGCCCAGCAGTCTGTGTTTTAACAAGCCCTCGAGGTAATTTGGATGCACCCCAGGCTTTGGGAACCACTGGTCCACAGGGGCAGTGAATGGCATGTCCTGTTGTCTGCCTTCCACAAGAGCACAGTGCCTGCAGGAGAGCAGAAGGTGCCCATTAACGTGCATTTTCCCTGCGTTTTCAGTCCCGTGTTCTGAGAAGTGGAATCATAAAGAGGAAGAGCCTAGAACAACATGGAGAAACAGTACGTGAAGGAGGAAGAGAGGTCTCTACACTGTGAGAGAACAGTGACTGCAGAAGAGGGGGACGTGTGGGGAGCTGGACTTCCCTACTGTGCACAGGGGACCTGCAGTACAGTCTACAGAAAGCTGTGGCCTTCTGTTGTGTTGCTATGCTTGTTTGTCTTTTCAACTTCCTATCTCTTACAGGTATTAACATAAATAAGCAGGAGGCTGTTAGCCTGAGGTTGTCCCACCAAAACCTAACTTAGATGTATATTTCTGTAACAAATGGCCAGGTTTCAGCCAATCACAAACAGCTGAGCTTCAGCCAATCACTGGCAGCCCATAGATCACACCGTGCCCAAATAAGGCAAATGCCTCATCACAGCACGCCCAAAGGCAGCAGGCTCCTCACTGTGGCCAATCAGGTGATTTCTCTGAAATCTTCACATCTCTGCTCAGCCTATAAAAGCTTGCTGCTCTCACTCCTGGCTGGAGCTTTCTGAATGCCCTCTGCTTGTGAATGTTGCCTATTCGTGAATCATTCTTTGCTTAAGTAAACTCTGTTAAATTTAATTTGTCTAAAGGTTCTATTTTAACACAGGTAAATAACAATATATACTTAGAAGAGTCTTGCCTTCATTAGACTAAAGAACGAGTAAGATTTCATAAAGTTATCAAAGGCATCAGACCAGGGTTAGAAAAATGAAAATGAGGAAAGATGAAACAATATGTGGTCAAGTTTGCTTTGGGAGTGAACCAAAGGAAATTACAAAAATTTCACTTTGTCTATCATTTTAAGAGTCTGTCCATATTTTTAGTAGCTTTATTTAGGTATATTTTACATACCATAAAACTCATCTATTATAAATGCTCAACTTAGTAAATTTTAGTAAATGTAGTTAGTTGTGTAGCCA
Source organism: Galeopterus variegatus (assembly GCF_000696425.1). Taxonomy (NCBI): domain Eukaryota; kingdom Metazoa; phylum Chordata; class Mammalia; order Dermoptera; family Cynocephalidae; genus Galeopterus; species Galeopterus variegatus. The sequence goes on along the minus strand of NW_007727417.1, from coordinate 66,396 downwards.
TCATGACAACCCAATTAACAAACCTATCATCACCTCAATAAGTTCCCTCACGCCTGTTTGCAGTTAAAAATCCCACTTTGATCCCAGCCCTAGGCCACCACTGATCAACTTTCTCCCTATATAAATTTGCCTTCTTAAGATTTTTCAAACGAATAGAATCAAAAATATGTGATCTTTGGCAACTGGCATCTTTCATTTAGAATAATGTTTTTGAGGTTCATCCATGTGGTACGGATCATTAGTTCATTCCTTTTTATTGCTAAATAGTATGCCATTGTATGGATATACATTTTGTTTCTCCATTCTCCACTTGACAGACATGTGGATTATTTCCATTCTTTGGCCATTAAGAATAATCCTGCTATGAATATTTGCATACTAATTCTTTGGATATATGTTCTCAATTTTCTGGGATAGAATTCTAAAATTGCTGGGACATGTGGTTAATTTTTGTATAACTTTTTAAGAAAATGAAAACTTTTCCAGCTTGGATGTACCATCTGACATTCCCACCAGCAATGTTTGAGGATTCTAGTTTCTCCACATCTTTGTCAAACCTGGTATTGTGTGTCTTTTTTATTACAATTATTCTGGTGAGATATGGTGGTATCTCATTGTACCTTAAATTTTTATTTTTCTAAGAACTAATGAGGTTGAATATCTTCTTATGTGGTTATTTGCCATTTGGTTATGATTTCTGCTGAACTGTCTGTTCAAATCTCTTGCCCATTTTTATTAGGTTGTTTATCTTCTTTTGAACTTGCATGAGTTCCTTATATATCCTGGATACATGTCTTTTATCATATGTATGATTTGCAAATATTTTCTCACAGTCTGTGGTTTGTATTTTTATTTTCTTGGTACTGTATTTTTAAATGAAACATTTTTCAATTTTGATGACATTCATTATCAGCGTTTTTTCTTTTATGGACTATGAGTTTGATGTTGAATCTAAAAACCTTTGCCCAACCTAATGNAAACCTGGTATTGTGTGTCTTTTTTATTACAATTATTCTGGTGAGATATGGTGGTATCTCAGTGTACCTTCAATTTTTATTTTTCTAAGAACTAATGAGGTTGAATATCTTCTTATGTGGTTATTTGCCATTTGGTTATGATTTCTGCTGAACTGTCTGTTCAAGTCTTTTGCCCATTTTTATTAGGTTGTTTATCTTCTTTTGAACTTGCACGAGTTCCTTATATATCCTGGATACATGTCTTTTATCATATGTATGATTTGCAAATATTTTCTCAAAGTCTGTGGTTTGTATTTTTATCTTCTTGGTACTGTATTTTTAAATGAAACATTTTTCAATTTTGATGACATTCATTATCAGCATTTTTTCTTTTATGGACTATGAGTTTGATGTTGAATCTAAAAACCTTTGCCCAACCTAATGTCATGAAAATGTTCTATCTTTTCTATCTAAAAGTTATATAGTTTAAAAATTCTTATATTTAGGTCTATGGTTCATATTGAATTAATGTTTGTATATGATGTGAAGTACATGCCTAAGTTTTTTTTTTTTTTTGCTTATGAATAGCTAATTGTTAAATTGTCCTAACACTATTTGTTGAAAAGACTATTTTTCCACCACTGAAGTACCTCAGTACCTTGGTTGAAAATAAATATGTAAGGGTTTACATCCTGGATTTATTTCTGGACTCTCACTTTTTTCTGTTTTAATTATGATTTTCTAATGTGTTATGAAATTAGATAATGAAAGATTTCCAACTTCGTTCTTTTTACAAATTGTTCGACTATCATTTACATTCCACATAAATTTTAGGATGAGCTTGTCAATTTCTACCAAAAGAGTATGCTGGGATTTGTATAGGTATTGCATTAAATTTACAGTTTGATTTGGGAAGAATTGTCATCTTCGTAATATTGGGTCTTCTACTCATGAAATGACCCCCATTTATTTACATTTCCTTTAATTTCTTTCAGCAATATTTTGTAGTTTTTACTGTACAGATCTTGCACTTCTGTTAAATTTATTTCTAAGTATTCTATTCTTTTTTATGTTATTTTATTCATCTGGTGTCATTTATTAGGTCTAACAGTGGCATGTGTGTGAGAGTGTGTGTGTGTGTGTGTGTGTGTGTGTGTGTGTGTGTGTGATCTTTGGAATTCCCCACATACAAGATGATGACATCTCCTAATAAAGGCAGTTTGCTTCTTAACTTCCCATTCCTTCCTTCTTTCCTTCCTTCCTTCCTTTTTGCTCCTTCTTTCCATGTAGAACCTCCACTACATTGATAGATTGAAATGGTAAAAGTGAATATCCTTGACTTCTCTCTGATCTTAGAAATATTGAGAGAATATTCATATTTATTGTTAGCTGTGAATTATTCATAGTTGCCTCTTTTAGTCCATTTGTGTTGCTATAAAGAATTACCTGAGACTGGGTAATTTATAAAGAAGAGAGGTTTATTTGGCTTACGATTCT
>NW_007727417.1:60835-63498 GCF_000696425.1 Galeopterus variegatus | reverse complement strand
CATTGGAGATCAAATTTCCACATGAGTTTCGGAGGGGACAACACATCCAAACTCCATCATTGTCCTTTATTAGATTAAGAAAGTTCCCTTTCATGCCTTGTTTGTTGAGAGCTATAATCATGAATGATTGTTGGAGTTTGTCAAATAGCTTTTCTGCATCTGAGATCGTGTGTGATTTTTGTTATCCTTTATCTTACTAATATGGTGTATTACATTAATTAATTTTTCAGATATTAAGCCTACATTGCATTCTTGGAGTAAATAACACTGGGTTATTGTGTATAATACTTTTTATGGTGCTGGATTCAGATTGCTTATATTTTGCTAAAGTGATTTCCACCTATGCTCATGAAGAAAGTTGGTCTGTAATTTTCTTTCCTTGTCTGATGCCCTTGTCTAGCTTCAGTATCAGGGTCATCTCATCATAAATGCAGAGACTGAATTGGAAAGTGTTCCCTTTGCCTCTATTTTCCTGAATGTTTGTAAAGGATTGGTATAATTTCTCCCTAAATTTACCAACAAAGGCATGTAAGCCTAAGCTTTTATTTATGGGAAACTTTTCATTATTAATTTAAAACCTTATTTGTTTTAGGGCAATGCAGAAATGAACTAAGTCAGTTAATTTGTGTATTCCTAAAAATGTGTCCATTTCTTCCAAATTTGTTGGCATAATTTAAAACCTTATTTGTTTTAGGGCAATGCAGAAATGAACTAAGTCAGTTAATTTGTGTTTTCCTAAAAATGTGTCCATTTCTTCCAAATTTGTTGGCGTATAATTGTTCACAATATTATCTTATAATTACTTTTGTTTTTGAAGGGTCAGTAGTGATTGCCCCCCTTTCGTTCCTGATTGTGTCCTGTTTTTAGTTTTTGCTTTTTCGTGGGTTTTTTTTTTTTATCAATGTGGTGAAACTTCCATCAATTTGATTGATCTTTTCAAAGAACCAACTTTCATAGAACTAACTTAACTTGGTTTTATTGATTTCTTCCCAAACTTTTCTATTTTCTATTTAACTGATTTTTGCTTATATTTTTATTACGTTCTTTCTTCTGCATGCTTTTGATATAATCTGCTATTATTTTAGTTCCTTAAAATAGAAGCTTACATTATTGATTTCAGAGCTTTCTTCTTTTCTGATATAGGTATTTAAAGCTATAAATTTCCTTCTAAGCACTGTTTTAGCATAATCCCGTAAATTATAATTTGTTTTGTTTTCATTTTTTATAAGTTCAAAATATTTTCTAAAATCTCTGTGATTTCTTTATTGACCTGAACTAGTTAAAATGTGCTATTTAATTTCCAAATATTTTCAAATTCCCTTCTGTTGTTGATTCTAATTTAATTCTTTTGAATTCTGTTATGTTTAAAGAACATACTTTGATGGGTAAGTCCTTTAAATTTATTGAGACTTTTTTTATGTCTTAGCATATGGTCTACCATAGAGAATGTCCACCTGTACTTGGCAAAAATGAGTATTCTTCAGTGGTTAGGTGGTATATTATACACATGTGTCAGTTAAATCAAATTAGTTGTCAGTGTAAAGTCTTCTGTATACTTGCTAATTTTCTGTCTAGATTTTCTACAAATTATTGAATTGTTTGCAGCAATTTTTCTAACTACAATTATTTAAGTTTCCATTTCTCCTTGGAATTGTATTAATTTTCACTTCATATACTTTGGGGCACTGTTGTTAAATACATATGCATTTTTTATTTGTTTTCTATCAGTTTCCTCTTTTTAGTTCCTCTGTTCCTCCTTGACTGTCTTTTTAAAATTAAATATACGTTATTTTTTAGTGTGCCATGTTTAATTCCTTTGATTATTTTCTTAGTGATTGTTCTAGGAATTACAAGATGCATCTTAACTTCTCACAATCTCCTTCAGGTTAATACTAATTTAATTTCACTGAATCAGGAAATTCTTCTATTTTTAATTTTTTCTCTCTTGTCTGCAACCAAGAACAGGCCCTGTCATGGAAATGTTATGGAAATAGTAGTGGCAGTCCAATACCTGAAGTTAAGAGAGAAAACTAATTTCTCTGATAAGAGAAATTGGGAATGAGCACTAATGTACAAAGAGAGTTGGGAATCACACATTACATTCTTCTCTCTTTTGTGTCTCTCTTTTGTTTTGAAGTGTTGTAATTGTTTAAATAGATATTTGTCAGATATATGTGTTGTACATATTTTCTCCAAATATGTAGGCTGCATTGCACTTGTTTAATAGCCTTGCTTGACAAAGATTCTTAATTTTAATAAGTCCAATTTATCCATTCCTTCCTCATGATTAGTGCTTTTAGTGAACTTTTAAATTAATCTTCACCTACTCAAAGTCATAAGATGTTCTATTATGTTTTCCTCTAAAAGCATTACTGTTTTATCCTTCATATTTAAACCTGCAATCTATTTGGAACTGAGTTTTTTGTAGTGTGAGGTAGGAGTAAAGATACCATATAGCTTTATACTGTTCTACTAGCCGAGCACCATGTATTGGGAAGATCATGGCGCTTCGCCCCTGTATGCAGGATCAGCTTAGGCATACATCTGGTGCTCTTATTTGCATGGGTCTTTTCTGATTCTATTCTGCCCCGCTTGGCAGTGTGTCTGTCTTTGAAGTGATACCATAGTCTATGAATTTGAATAAGTCTTAAAATCTCACAGTG
>NW_007727417.1:58305-60666 GCF_000696425.1 Galeopterus variegatus | reverse complement strand
CCATATAGCTTTATACTGTTCTACTAGCCGAGCACCATGTATTGGGAAGATCATGGCGCTTTGCCCCTGTATGCAGGATCAGCTTAGGCATACATCTGGTGCTCTTATTTGCATGGGTCTTTTCTGATTCTATTCTGCCCCGCTTGGCAGTGCGTCTGTCTTTGAAGTGATACCATAGTCTATGAATTTGAATAAGTCTTAAAATCTCACAGTGTACATTTTTTCAGCTTTGCATTGTTCTTGGGTATTTCACTAGCCAGTCTTTAACTTTTGTATTCCCGTTTGTATCTTAGAATCGGTTAGCAAATTTCCGCAAAAAGTCATTAAGTTTTTGACTGCAATTATGCTGAATTAAAAAATCAATTTAAAGCAGATTGACGTCATCACATTACTGAGTTTTCCAATCATGAACGTGATATATCCTTCTGCTTACTTAGGTCTTCTTTAATTTTCTCAATAACACAATGATTTTTAAGTGTGGAGATCTTACACAATTTTGTTAGATTGACTTCTGTGTACTTGACATGCATGATGTGATTTGAAACTGCAGTTTTAATTCATTTCTATTTGTTTGTTGCTATTATATAGAATTAGAAATGATTTTTAAACACTGACCTTGCTATTAATCAACTATTAATTTTGATATGTGTAAATTCCTTTATTTTTTATGGACCCAATCATATCATCTACAATGGAAGACAGAGTGTTTCCATAATATTGGTATTACTTCTTCGGTAAAAATTTTGGAAGATTCAATGGTGAGGGCAATTTAGAGCAGGCTTTTCTTTGTGAGAAGATCTTTACATGAATCCCACGATTACACACACACCCCATTCAGTTTTGTCCAACGAACTACATAAAGTTTAACTATGATCTTATCCTACTCTTTGAAATACACAGGAAAACAAGCAAGTAAACAAACCTCTGCCCAATTCCATCAGTGATTCTGACATATTTTACATGAAAATATGTCTAATCATTTGAAGTCTCAGTGTTTATCTTAAAAATTTCATAATATTTTTCATTTTCCTTCAAAAATAGCCATTTTAATTTTCTTATGAAAATTAAGCTGTAAATAACTATCCATCAAGTAGCAGTGACACTGCAGGGAAATTTACAATCTTTGTATCCTCTGCTTTTGTGCTTTTGGTACATACCATACCCCTCGTTAGGGTACCAGATTCCACCTCTGAGAAGCATAGCTAATTCTGGTAAGACTCATATTTCAACACTGATGTTCTATTTTTATTTATCAGTTCTCTTGCTCTGTATTAAAGTAAGACGACATGCACACATGCATAATGGAGGCCTTCTGATTCCTAATAGGAGTCTCATGCCTACTAAATGCTCGCAAGCACGTCTCAGACTAAGGGGCTTGAATGAACCTCTGAAGTACATCCACCGTCAGAGGCAGCCTGAATTCCTGAAAGTCAATGTAACACTCACTGTATCATTGTGCAGGGGAAAAAAAAAATTAAAAAAAACAGGGCCACACAAAAATCCATTTTATCAAAAGAAAAACCCTGGGAGATTGATCTACACAACTCATAAAGTGAATATATTAAACCGTATTTGATTTGTGATCATTTATTTATATTCAAGGCATTCTTGCTTTTGCTCCTTTGATGCAAGTGACTTTGGCAGCTAGCAACTGAGCTGTAATTTTCCTTCTGTTGGGAGAAAGCTATTTAATGCTGTAGGTCAAGACATGCCAGTATGAGGAATAAAGCCTGGTCCACTGAGATCAAGAGTTTAAACCTTCATATTTCATCCAAGCTAAGTCTATTTGAGCATTTAATTTCATATAAAGCATCCATTTTTAATGTCCTCTAATCTGTGATGTATCAGACATATAATTTTTTCTTACAAAAATCACCATTTTTGCATCTGGGGAGGCAGGGTTGGACTACTGTAAATTATTCATTAAGAGCATTCATTTCTGAAAGAAACTGTGTTCACTTTTTAAGCAATTCTCTTTTACTAAGAATTCTAAACTTGATTTGCCTTGTCAAGGTCAGAATACCCTGTAACTAGAGACAGCTGAAAGCCAAGATCTATCTGGTGAACAAAACAAAATGTAATAGTATGTACATGATTAGGCATATTTATTTTTAGTTATATTCCTGAAAGTAAAAATATGCTGATGTTTTGATATAACTAGATCAAACATTTTAATACAAATCCTTCTGTAATATAAATCTATTTTTAAAAAGCATATTCATCCTTCTTTTAAAAATCTCTAATGTGTCACCCCAAAAATCTTGCTTTACTTCATCCTTTTCTGCCTCTTATAGTACAGGGGTAAAGGGCAAACATTCAGACATTCACCATAAGGGCGACAACCATCTCTCCTCTCCCAAA
>NW_007727417.1:57607-58124 GCF_000696425.1 Galeopterus variegatus | reverse complement strand
GGTAAAGGGCAAACATTCAGACATTCACCATAAGGGCGACAACCATCTCTCCTCTCCCAAAACCAATGTTAAAACACACTGAATCTCTGAGAAAACCTTATTTATATGTCTTTTACTTTTAAATGTTTTTTGCTTACTCAAAAAATAAAATTATATATTAAATGACCAAAAATTGAATATAAACATAAACTAATTATTTTAAATCTTTATAAATTTTAACACAGCCACACACAATAAAGAATTAATTCAAATAACTTCTAAACATAGTTCTCTTATTCTGTAACCTAATTGGGATAAATCCTAAGGGCAAAAAGAATTGCAAAGAAATCCCGAGTCTACTCAGCAGGTTCATTTTACTGGTGGTATAAATAGAAGTATTCTGTGCATATTATGGGAAAGAACAAATAAGTAAATATATTGGTGGTTTTGTGTTATGTATATACAGAGATGGGGAGGGGGCACAAAGACACAGATGGAGATGAAGCAAATACAGCAAAACACTAACAAAGATAAATAT
>NW_007727417.1:54995-56383 GCF_000696425.1 Galeopterus variegatus | reverse complement strand
CCAATTGTCGAGCTAAGGCTGGGTCTGGTGCTCCCAGACCCCTCAAGCCTGTTCACCGACTAGGTCACAAACCCTTCATACACCAGGCTGGCTCACCAGACCCCTTCACACAGGTCTATGAGCTAGGTAACCAGCCAAAAGGTTCTTGGAGCCACAGGTTGGAAAGCCTGGCTGCGCAGGCCGATACCCAAGGCTGACACCAGCCCGCCTCCTCCTTCACTAAAACTCTCTCTCTCTCTCTCTCCCCCCCCACTCAAGAACACAAGAATAGTAACAAAACTAAAAAGATACATTGGTGCATGTGTGCACTAACTACACACACACACACACACAAAAAAAAAAAAAAAATTTGGCTACAATGGACGTGCTGAACCACACCCAACTGGACCCGAGGTGAGGGTCCTGACTGAACTCTTATCTTTTCCCAACAATCCACCCCTTCAGGTTCCTCACCATACAATCTACGAATTCAGAATCTTCCATGATGTTCCCTTACCAAGGATAAATTACCCTTACATTCACACATTACACATTCCATCCCAGTCCCAAAAGTCTTTAGCTTGTTGCAGCACCAACTCAATAGTCCAAAGTCCCAAGTCTCCTCTGAGACCAAAAGCAAAAGTCCTCCCAGCCGTGAACCTGTAAAGAGTCAAAAACAAGTTTATCTACTTCCAAGATCCAGTGGGACAGACTTTGGGTACACATTCCCATTCCAGAACGGAGGAGTAAAAAGGAAGAACAGTCCCCAAACAAATCCAAAACCCAAACAGGGCAAACATTAAGCACACTGAGGCACCTGGACCCCTAAAGTGTTGGGCTACCTCACTCCTACAGCCTCTGCCAAGTGCAGATTGAGCTGCCTGGTGCCTCCAGCTTTTCCAGGCTGGTGCTGCACACTGCCAGCAGCCCCACAGTTCTGGGCTCCTGGTGGCAGTCCCACCATCCTCCCTCCACGGAGGGTTCTCTGTGCGGGCTCTGACCCCACTTTCCTGCTCCACATTGCTCCATGGATGACCTTTGCAGTGGCTCCACCCCTGCAGTAGGTCTCCACCTGAATCCCCTGACTTTTTCATATATCTTCCAAAATCTAGGTGGAGACTGCCACACCTCCACTGCTCTCACATACTGCTGGCCTGCAAACTTAACACAATGTGAACACCACCAAGGTTTTCAGCTTTTTTTCTTCAGAGGTGCTAAAGCAGAATTACTACAGCCAGAGTGGCTGGGATGCAGGTAGCAGTTTGCCGAGGGCAATGACAACTTGGGTCTGTCCTCCAGGACAACTCAGTCCTTCTAGGATGGAAGGGGTGCTCTCCCAAACTTCTCAAACGCCCTCAAGGCCTTTTCATTGTCTCGGCTATTAGCATCTGGCTACCTCACTGCTAAGA
>NW_007727417.1:52199-54435 GCF_000696425.1 Galeopterus variegatus | reverse complement strand
TCCTTCTAGGATGGAAGGGGTGCTCTCCCAAACTTCTCAAACGCCCTCAAGGCCTTTTCATTGTCTCGGCTATTAGCATCTGGCTACCTCACTGCTAAGACGATGTCTTTAACAGTTTATCTCCTTCACCCTTGCGTTTTTCTCCTGCTCTCTGCTTTTACATTTGGCTTTTGAATTACTTCAATCAGCTCGGCTTACACCAGCTACTCACTCAGTCTCAGGCAGTTTAGTAGCATTCACCCACGGTTCAAACAGCTGCATTCGCCCTGTCCATCAAGGAGTGGCTGCCTTGCCCTTGTGCATATCTGTGGCTCTTCTGTGGCCACCAACTCAGAGACAGGTGCTTAGTAATGGAGACTAACTTTTCCACCTTTTCAACAGGTGAAAACATACTTGAAATTCTACAGGGGCACCCGTCCTCAGTTCATTTGCCCATCTGCATGTGGCACTCTTTTCTCGGGTTTATACAGCACCCAGATGGCCATTGGGTTTAAGTGGCACCCTCCGAGCCTTCTGCCTTCAGACAAATGCAACATACATCTACTACACAGTCTCTAAAGCATGTTAAACCATCCACCCATAGGCTCATGGCTGTAGCAGCCGGGGCTCTCCCTGTTTCTGCTGCTTTACCGTCTCAATTTCTTGTGCACAACAGGTCATGCCTGGAGACACACGGTTTCCCCAACTCACCACTGAGTTGGTCGTCTTCCTTGCTGTGAGAGGCAAGAGTGGCCAGTCACTGCTCGCCGTCCTCCAGGACATTTATCCTTGCTTCCGACCACTTTGCTTTCTGCCACAAATCTTAATACATTTGTAGCATAGTTAACAGCAACCAGGCTCTGGTCAACAGAAAAGTAGCATCTGGGCACCACATGCTCAAGGACAGCCACATTTCCTCTCCTTCCCAAGGGGTTTCGCCTTATAGTACCTGGTCTATGCTGCCTTGCAATACAGTGAGCAGCAACCAGATCCCGGTCAACAGGATGGTGACCATAGTGCAGAGCATATTCATAAGTAGCCACATTTCCTCTTTCTTCCAAGGGCTTTTAGCTCCTGTACCTGCTCAGAATCCTGTCACAAACTAATCCAATTGTAATGGTCTGCTAATGTCTGCAATCCTGTCGCACTACGCCAAATGTGGCACTATGGCTAAGGCTAACGTCAGTATCCCGCTCACAATGCCAACTGTAGTGCTCTTAATCCTGTTCATGACACCAATTGTAAAGCTACACGACCATGCCAGTTGTTGGGCTCTTTTACCTGCTGGTCATCCTGCACCAACTGGGCCAATTGTCGAGCTAAGGCTGGGTCTGGTGCTCCCAGACCCCTCAAGCCTGTTCACCGACTGGGTCACAAACCCTTCGTACATGAGGCTGAGTCACCAGACCCCACACATGCCAGGTTGGGTCACCAGACCCCTTCACACAGGTCTATGAGCTAGATAACCAGCCAAAAGGTCCTTGGAAAGCCTGGCTGCGTGGGGCAGATACCCAAGGCCAACACCTACCCGCCTCCTTCACTAAAACTAACTCTCCCCACCCCATGAAGAATACAAGAATAGCAACAAAACTAAAAAGATACATCGGCACACATGAGCACTAACTCCACACACCCACACACACAATTTGCCTACAATGGACGGGCTGAACCACACCCAACTGGACCCGAAGCGAGGGCCCTAACCAAACTCTTCTGTTTTCCCGACACAACCCCATGCAGGGGACCACGGACCAGAGGCACTGACCCAGCCCCTCAGCAGCCCTGTTCAGCACACCCCCAGCCCCAGCAATACTCTGCCGTCCGATCTCTGCCCACTTCTTCCCACTCCCCGCCACATTATTCCAAATTAGCACTAGCCAAGTAAACTTTATTGATTTTCCTCCATCTTAAAAGAACATATTCCACACTCAGAAGCCTTCTCATTTGGGTCAATGGAATCATACCTCATGGTTTCTTCATCATTAATACACACAAAGTAACAGCCAACCCTGTTCAAAGCACATTCCACAACATCTTTCTCTGGACACTGTCCACTCACAGGACTGGACACACCAAGCCTCCGTAATCTTTACACTCCTGACACAGTGATTTTGTTCTTTGAGGACTGTCCTCCTTCAACAGAAACCTCGCCGCTCTACCATCAGTTTATTTCACGACTTTCTCTCAGTGTTGTGGTAAGATGTGGACATGTGGGGTACTCACATCTCTGTACCTCACAGCCACATGGTTTTGACTG
>NW_007727417.1:50744-51714 GCF_000696425.1 Galeopterus variegatus | reverse complement strand
GTAATCTTTACACTCCTGACACAGTGATTTTGTTCTTTGAGGACTGTCCTCCTTCAACAGAAACCTCGCCGCTCTACCATCAGTTTATTTCACGACTTTCTCTCAGTGTTGTGGTAAGATGTGGACATGTGGGGTACTCACATCTCTTGTACCTCACAGCCACATGGTTTTGACTGGCGTGACTGCAGACTCCCAGAATTGTCCGAGACACTATTAGCAGCCTTGGTAACCATCTGCCCAGTGCCTGCCCACCGCTTACAAAGCCTGCACCACACCGTCATCAAGCCTTGGTCCAGCAACCCACAGTTATCAGATTGACAACTTCACAAGCTGGTCCTGAAATGCTTCCACCTGGGGGTCCTAGTGGCATGAGACATCCAGAAGGCCCACTCCCTCTTGTCAATGAAAACACGCAGACACTGGAAGATGGCAGCCCTGTCTCCTGATCTGCTATCTACCAAGCTGTGCTCAAACTCTCTGTCAAATTGCTCTACAGCCACGGTTCCTGGGCTCACTGCCATCAAATACCCTCACCAAGTGTGATGCCCAGAACCCAGAATGGTGCTCAGTCCCTCAGGAACAGAGTACTTCTCGCTAATCAGCATGAGGACACCTTCTCCCCTAATCAATGAGGGTCTAGGATGTCCTGTCATTTCTTTTGCACAAAGGAGGCAAGGCTTTTGACAGACTGCAGGCTCTCCCTGGGCACAAGACAGGACTCTCCCTGCCTAATTTGCTTATGAAAAATATTCAATTATCTTCCAAGTTTAATTCACTTAGTAATGAAAAGTAAATGAACCTAACCATTGTGTTTGATTTGTCTTGGAAACAGAGAAACAGCTTTGCAAGAACAAACAAAATTAAATTAAAATAAGTGACTCTCCTCAATGTTGGAAACTGGATTTTTCCCCAAAGAATGTCCTAACATCCATGAAACATGGAGATGACACCAATAAAAAAGAGACAGCCT